>NW_027521767.1:0-54020 GCF_052094955.1 Ictidomys tridecemlineatus
TTTCTTCTGTACCTCAGTCTGAAAACTCTGCTGTCTGCAATAATCCTTCTGCACCCCAGTCTCCAAACTCTACTCTCTGTAACACTCCTACAGCACCTCAGTCTCCAACCTCTGCTTTAAGCAACAGTCCTTCTGCACCCCAGTCTCCAACCTCTGCTTTGTGTAAGGATCCTTCTGCACAACAGTCTCGAACCTCTGCTCTCTGTAACAGTCCTGCTGCACCTCGGTCTACAATCTCTGCTCTCTGTAAGATCCTTCTGCAACCTGGTCTAAAAAATCTCCTCTCTGTAACAGTCCTTCTGCACCTCATTCTCAAAACTCTGTTTTTTCAACACTCATTCTGCACCCCAGTCGCCAAACTCTCTGCAACAGTCCTTATGCACCTCAATGTCTAAACTCAGCTCTCTGTAAGATCCTTCTAAAACCCAGTCTCCAAACTCTGCCCTCTGTAACAGTCCTTCTGCACCCCTTCTACAAACTCTGTTTTGTGTAACAGTCCGTTTGCACGCCAGTCTCAATACTCTGTTCTCTACAACGATCATTCTGCACCCAGGTCTCCATCCTCTGCTCTCTACAAAAGTCCTTCTCCACTCCAGTCTCCAAAATCTGCTCTTTGTAACAGTCCTCCTGTATAGCAGTCTCCAAAATCTGCTCTCTGTAACGGTCCTTGTGCACCCCAGTCTCCAACCTCTGCTTTCTGTAACAGTCCTTCTTCAACTCAGTCTCCAAACTCTGCTCTCTGCAACAGTCCTTCTGCACCTCAGTCTGAAAACTATGTTCTCTGCAACGATCCTACGGCAACCCTGTCTCCAATACCTGCTTTCTGTAACAATCCTTCTGCACCCCAGTCTCCCACCTCTGCTCTCTGTAACAGGCCTTTTGCACCCCATTCTCCAACCTCTGCTCTCTGTAACAGTTCTTCTGCACCTCAGTCTACAATCTCTGCTCTCTGCACCAGTCTTTCTGCAACCCAGTCTCCAAAATCTGCTTACTGTATCAGTCCAACTGCACCAAAATTTCCAAACTCTGCTCTCTGTAATAGTCTTTCTGCACCTCAGTCTACAAACTCTGCTCTCTGACACAGTCCTTCTGCACCCCAGTCTCCAACATCTGCTCTCTGCAACAGTCTTTCTGCACCAAATCTCAAACCTCTGCCTCTGTAACATTCCTACTGTAACCCAGTCTCCAAACTCTGCTTCCTGCGACAGTCCTTCTGCACCCCAATCTCCAACCTGTGCTCTCCGCAACAGTCCTTCTACACCCCAGTGTCCAGCCTCTGCTCTCTGCAACAGTGCGTCTGCAACCCAGTCTCCAACCTCTGCTTTCTGTAACAATCTTTCTGCACCTCAGTCTTCAAACTCTGCTTTATGCAACGGTCCTTCTGCACATTAGTCTTTAAAAACTACTCTCCGTAAATGTACTTCTGAACCCCTTCTCCAACTTTGCTCTCTGTAATAGGCCTTCTGCACCCCAGTCTCCAACCTCTGTTTTCTAAAACAATTTTTCCGCACTCCAGTCTCAAAATTTTGCTCTCTACAACGATCCTATTGCACCAAAGTCCCCAAACTCTGCTCTTTGCAACAGTCCTTCTGCACCCCAGTCTCCATAATGTGCTCTCTGCAAAAGTCCTTCTGCACCTCAGTCTGAAAACTCTGTTCTCTACAACGATCCTTCTGCACCCCAGTCTCCAATCTCTGCTCTCTGTAACAGTCCTGCTGCACATCGGTCGACAACTCTGCTCTCTGTAAGATTCTTGTGCAACCTTGTCTGAAAACTCTGCTCTCTATATGAGTTCCACTGCACCCCAGTCTCCAACCTCTGCTCTCTGCAATGATCCTTTTGCACCACAGTCTCCAACATATGCTCTCTGCAAAAGTCCTTCTGCACCCAAGTCTTCAACATCTGCAGTCTGCAACAGTCTACCTGAAGCTCAGTCTGAAAACTATGCTCTCTGCAACAATTTTTGTGGACCCCAGTCTCCCAACTCTGCTTTTTGTAACAGTCCTACTGCACCTCAGTCTCCAAAATCTACTCTCTGTAACAGTGCTTCTGAACCCCAGACTCCAACCTCTGATCTCTGTAAGATATTCTGCACCCTAGTTTCCAAATCTGCTCTCTGTAACATTCCTTATCCTACCCAGACTCCAAACTCTACTCTCTGTAACAGTCCTTCTGCTCCCCAATCTCCAAACTCTGCTCTCTGTAACAGTCCATCTGCTCCCCAGTCTTCAACCTCTGCCATCTGTACCAGTCTTTCTCTACCTCAGTCCCAAACCTCTGCTCGCTGTAACGGTCGTTCTTCACCCCAGTATTCAAACTCTCCTTTCTGTATCATTTATTCTGCACCACAGTTTACAACCTCTGCTCCCTGCAACATTCCTTCTGCACCTCAGTCTCCATCCTCTGCTCTCTGCGACAGTTCTTCTGCACCCCAGTCTCCAACCTCTGCTGTCTGCAACAGTTCATCTGCACCCCAGTATCTAAGGTCTGTACTCTGAAACAGTCCTTATCCACACCAGTCTCCAACCTCTGCTCACTGTAACAGTCCTCCTGTAGTGCGGTCTCCAAAATCTGCACTCTGTAACGGTCCTTCTGCTCCCCAGTCTTCAACCTCTGTTTTCTCTATCAGTGCTTCTGCACCAATGTCTCAAACCTCTGTATCTGCAACAATCCTTCTACATCAGTCTGCAAACTCTGCTATCTGCAACAGTCCTTCTGCACCCCAGGCTCCAAACTCTGCTCTCTGTAACAATCCTTCTGCACCTCAGTCTCAAAACTCTGCTCTCTACATCGGTGCTTCTGCACCTCAGTCTCTAACCTCTACTCTCTGTTATAGTCCTTCTGCAGCTAAGTCTCCAACATCTGCTCTCTCTAAGATCCTTCTGCAACCCAATCTGTAAACTCTGCCCTCTGTAACAGTCCTTCTGCACCCATTCTCCAACCTCTGTTCTCTGTAACAGTCCTTCTGGACGCTTGCCTCAAACCTCAGCTTGCTACAACGATCCTTCTGCACCCCCGTCTCCAACCACTGCTCTCTCAAACTGTCCTTCTGAACTCCAGTCTCCAATATCTGCTCTCTGCAACAGTCCTTCTGCACCTCAGTCTGAAAACTCTGTTCTCTGCAACGATCCTTCTGCACCACAGTCTCCAACCTCTGTTCTCTGTAACAGTTCTGCTGTACCACAGTCTCTAAGCTCTGCTCTCTGTAAGATCCTTCTGCAAACCTGTCTCCAAACTCTGCTGTCTGTAACAGTCCTTCTGCACCCCAGTCTCCAACCTCTGTTCTTTGTAACAGGCCTTTTGCACCCCATTCTCCAACCTCTGCTCTCTGCAACAGTCCTTCTGCACCCGAGTCTCCAAAATCTGCTTTCTGTATCAGTCTATCTGCACCCCAATCTCCAACCTCTCCTCTCTGTAACAGTACTTCTGCATCTCAGTCTACAAACTCTGGTCTCTACAACAGTCCTTCTGCAACCCAGTCTACAACATCTGCTCTCCACAACAGTCCTTCTGCACAAAAGTCTCCAAACTCTGCCTCTGTAACAGACCTACAGTAACACAGTCTTCAACCTCTACTATCTGCAACAGTCCTTCTTCACCCAAATCTCAAACCTGTGCTCTCCGCAACAGTCCTGCTACACCCCATCTCCAGAATCTGCTCTCTGCAGCAGTCTCTCTGAGACCAAGTCTCCAATGTTTGCTCTCTGTAACAATCCTCCTGCAACTCAGTCTCCAACCTCTGCACTCTACAACGGTCCTTCTGCACCTCGGTCTCTACTCTTTGTAAAAGTACGTCTGCACCCCTACTCCAAACTCTGCTCTCCGTAACAGGCCTTCTGCACTTCAGTCTCCGACCTCTGTTCTTTATAACAATTTTTCTGCACCCCAGTCTCCAACCTCTGCTCTTTTTACCAGTTCTTCAGTACTCCAGTCTCCAAACTCTGCTCTCTGTAACAGTCTTTCTGCACCTCAGTCTCAAACCTCTTCTCTCTGCAACAGTCCTTTTGCACTCCAGTCTCCAACCTCTGCTCTCTGCAACAGTCGTTCTGCACCCAAGTCTCCAACATGTGCTCTATGCAAATGTCCTTCTGCACCTCAGTCTGAAAACTCTGTTCTCTGAAATGATCCTTCTGCACCCTAGTCTCCAACCTCTACTTTCTGTAACAGTCCTGCTGCACCTAGGTCTACAACCTCTGCTCTCTGTAAGATCCTTGTGCAACCTTGTCTAAAAACTCTGCTCTCTGTAACAGTTCTTCTGCACCCTATTCTCTGACCTCTGCTCTCTGTAACAGGCATTTTGCACGCCAATCTCCAACCTCTACTCTCTGTAACAGTCCTTTTGCACCTCAGTCTCCAACCTCTGATCTCTGAAACAGTCTTTTGCACCTCAGCCTCCAATCTCTGCTCTAAGCAACGATTCATCTGCACCTCAGTCTTCAAACTCTACTCTGTGTAATAGTCCTTCTGCTCCCCAGTCTCTAACCTCTGCTGTCTGCAAAGATCCTTCTTCACCCCAGTCTGCAACGTCTGCTCTCTGCAACATGCCTTCTTAACCCCAGTCTCCAACCTTTGCTCTCTGCAACGATCCTTCTGCACCCCAGTCTCCAACATCTGCTCCATGCAACAGTCCTTCTGCACCCCTGTCTCCAACCTCTGCTCTGTGTAATATCCTTCTGCACCACAGTTTCAAAACTCTGCTCCCAGTAACATTCCTTCTCTACCTCAGTCTCCAAACTCTGCTTTCTGCAGCGGTACTGCTGCACCTGAGTCTCCAACCTGTGTTCTCAGTAACAGTCCTTCTTCTCCCCATTTTCAACCTCTTCTCTATAACAGTCCTTCTGCACCTCAGTCTCCAACCTCTGCTCTTTGCAACAGTACTTCTGTACCCCTGTCTCCAACCTCTGCTCTCTGTAAGATCTTTCTGCACCCTAGTCTGCAAACTCTGCTCTCTGTAACAGTCCTTCTGCACCTCAGTCTCCAACATGTGCTCTCTGCAACAGTCCTTCTACACCCGATTCTCTAACCTCTGTTCTCAGCAACAGTCCGTCTGAACCACAGTTTCCAACATCTGCTCTCTAGAACAGTCCTTCTGTACCCTAGTCTTCAACGTATGCTCACTGTAACAGTCCTTCTGTACTGCAGTCTCCAAACTCTGCTCTCTCTAAAGGTCCTTCTGCACCCCATTCTCCAAACACTTCTCTCTGCAACAGTTCTTCTGCACCCCAGTCTCCAATATCTGCACTCTGAAATAGTCCTTCTCATCCCCAGTCTCCAACCTCTGCTCTCTGTAACAGGCCTCCTGTACTGCAGTCTTTAAAGTCTGCTGTCTGTAATTTTCCTTCTGCAGCACAGTCTCCAACCTCTTCTTTCTCTATCAGTCCTTCTGCACCCCAGTCTCCAACCAGTGATCTCTGTAACAGTCCTTCTGTATCTCAGTCTCCAAACTCTGCTTCTGCAACATTTTTTCTGCACTTAAGTCTCCAAACTCTGCTCCCTCCAACAGTCCTTCTACAACACAGTCTCCAACCTCTGCTTTCTGCAAAAGTCCTTCTCCACCCCAGTCTCCAAAATCTGCTCTCTGTAACAATCCTTCTTCACCTCAGTCTCAAACCTCTGCTCTGTGTAAGATCTTTCTGCAACCCAGTCTGAAAACTCTTCCCTCTGTAACAGTCTTTCTGCACCCTTTCTCCAAAACTTTCTCTCTGTAACAAGCATTCTGCACCCCGGTCTCCAATGTCTGTTCTCTGTAACAGTCCTTCTGCACCCCAGTCTCAAACCTCTACTCTCTACAACGATGTTTCTTCACACCAGTCTCCAACCTCTGCTCTCTGTAACAGGACTTCCACACCTCATTCTCCAACCTCTGCTCTCTGCAAAAGTTCTTCTGCACCCCAGTCTTTAACATCTGCTCTCTGAAACAGTTTTTTATAAACCTCATTCTGAAAACTCAGCTCGCTGCAATGATCCTTGTGGACCAAAGTCTACAACCTCTGCTCTCTCTGACAGTCATTTAGCACCTCAGTCACCAAATCTGCTCTCTGTAATATTCTTATGCCACCCAGTCTCCAAACGCTGCTCTGTGTTAAAGGCCTTCTGCTCCACAGTCTCCAAGCTCTGCTCTGTGTAACAGGTCTTTTGCAGCTCAGTCTCCAACCTGTTCTCTCTGCAACGATCTTTCTGCACCCCATTCTCCAACCTCTGCTCTCTGCAACAGTCCTATTGCACCCCAGTCTCCAACCTCTGCTCTCTGTAAGATAATTCTGCACACCTGTTTCCAACCTCTGCTCTCTTTAACAGTACTTATGTACCACAGTCTCCAACCTCTATTCTCTGTAACGGTCCTTCTGAACCCCAGTCTCCAAACTCTGCTTTCTGTATCCGTCGTTCTGCACCCCAAGCTTAAACCTCTGCTCTCTGTAACAGTCCTTCCCTGCAGTCTCAAACCTCTGGTATCTGCAACAGTCCTTCTGCACCCCAGTCTAAAAACACTGCACTCTGCACACTCCTTCTGCACCCAGTCTCCAACCTCTGCTCTCCTCAAAAGTCCTTTTGCACCTCAGTCTCCAAACACTGCTCTCGGTAACAGTTTTTCTGCACCTCAGTCTTCAACAACTGCTCTCTGCAACAGGCCTTCTGCACCCCAGTCTCTAAAATCTGCTCTCTAGAACAGTCGTTCTATATACACCAGTCTCCATAATTTACTCTCTACAACGATCTTTCTGCACCCCAGTCTCCAACGTCTTCTCTCTGCAACAATCCTTCTGCACCCCAGTCTTCAAACTTGCCTCTCTGTAAGATCCTTCTGCTCCCTAATCTCCAAACTCTACATTCAGTATCAGTCCTTTTGCACCCCAGTCTCCAAACACTGCTCTCTGTAACAATTTTTCTGCACCTCATTCTTAAACATCTGCTCTCTGCAACAGTTTTTCTGTACCCCAGTCTCCAACCTCTGCTCTCTAGAACAGTCCTTCTATACCCAAGTCTCCATAATCTACCCTCTGCAACAATCCTTCTGCACCCCAGTCTCCAAGGTTGCTCTCTGCAACAATCCATCTGCACCCCAGTCTCCAAACTTTCCTCTCTGTAAGATTTTTCTACACCCCAGTTTCCAAACTCTGCTCTCTGTAACATTCCTTCTGCACCCCAGTCTCCAACGTCTGCCCTCTGCAATGGTCCCTCTTCACCCCACTCTCCAACCTTGTTCTCTACAACAGTTCTTCTGTACTGCAGTCTTTAACCTCTGTTCTCTGTAAGGTTCATTCTGCACCTTAGTCTCCAACCTCTGATTTCTGTATCAGTCCTTCTGCACCACAGTCTACAAACTCTGCTCTCTGAAACAGTCCTTCTGCACCACACTCTTCAACATCTGCTCTCTGCAACAGTCCTTTTGCACACCAGTCTTAAACTTCTGCTCTCTGCAACAGTCCTTTTGAACCCTAGTCTCCAACATCTGCTCTGTGCAGCAGTCCTTCTCCACCCCAGTCTCCATCCTCTGCTCTCTGTAACAGTCCTTCTGTACTGAAGTTTCCAAACTCTTCTCTCTGTAACGGTCCTTCTGCACCCCACTCTCCAACTTTTGTTTTCTCTATCAGTCCTTCTGCACTCAAGTCTCCAATCTCTGCTCTCTGTAACAGTCCTTCTTAACCTTAGTCTCCAACATGTGCACTCTGCAAAAGTCCTTCAACACCCCAGTCTCCAACCTCTGCTCTCTGTTACAGTCCTTCTGTATTGCAGTCTCCTAACTCTGCTCTCTGTAATGGTCCTTCTGCACCTCAGTCTGCAACCTCTGCTCTCTATAATAGTTCTTCTACACCCCAGTCTCTATTTTCTGCTCTCTGCAACAGTCCTTCTGCACCCCAGTCTCTAACATCTGGTCTCTGCAACAGTCCTTCTGCACTCCAGTCTCCAAACTTTTCTCTCTGTAAGATCCTTCTGCACCCCAGTTTCCAAACGCTGCTCTCTGTAACATTCTTTCTGAACCTCAGTCTCCAACCTGTTCTCTAAAACAGTTCTTCTGTACCGCAGTATTCAACCTCTGTTCTCCGTAAGAGTCCTTCTGCACCCCAGTCTCCAACCTCTGCTTTCTGTATCAGTCTTTCTTCACCACAGTCTCCAAACTCTGCTCTCTGTGACAGTCTTTCTTCACCTCACTCTGCAACCTCTGCTCTCTGCAGCAGTCCTTCTGCAACCCAGCCTTCAACCTCTTCTCTCTATAACAGTACTTCCTAACCCCAGTCTCCAAAATATGCTCTCTGTAAGGATCCCTTTCCACCGCAGTCCCAAACCTCTGCTCTCTGTAACAGTACTTCTGTACTGCAGTCTCCAACCTCTGCTCTCTATAATGGTCCTTCTTCACCCCAGTCTCCAACCTCTGTTATTTGCAACACTTCTTCTGCACCCCAGTTGCCAACCTTTGCTCTCTGTTACAGTCCTTCTGTACCGCATTCTCCAAACACTGCTCTTTGTAACAGTCCATCTGCACACCAGTATCCAACCTCTGCTTTCTGTATCAGTCCTTCTGCTCTCCAGTCTACATACTCTGTTCTCTGTAACAGTCCTTCTGCACCTCATATCCAACTCTGCTCTCTACAACAGTCCTTATGCACCCCAGTCTCCACCCCCTGCTGTCTGCAACATTCCTTCTGCACCCCAGTCTGCGACGTGTGTTCTGTGTCAAAGTCCTTCTGCAGCCAAGTCTCCACCTCTGCTCTCGGCAACGATCTTTCTGTATCTCAGTCTTAAATCTCTGCTTTCTGCAACAATCCTTCTGTACACCAGTCTCCAACCGCGTTCTCTGTAACAGTCATTCTCCACCTCAGTCTTCAACCTCTGCTCTCTGCAAGAGTCCTTCTGCACCCCAGTCTCCAACATCTGCTCTCTAAACAATCTTTCTGCACCCCAGTCTCAAACATCTGCTCTCTGCAACAGTCCTTCTGCACCCCAGTGTCCAAACTCTGCTCTCTGCAATGATCCTTCTGCACCTCAGTCTCCAAACTCTGTTCTCTGAAAGATCCTTCTGCACCCCAGTTTCCAAAATCTGCTCTCTTTAATATTCCTTCTCCACGCCAGTCTCCAACCTCTGCTTTCTGCAACGGTCCTGCTGCACCCCAGTATCAAAACTCTGTACTCCGCAACAGTCCTTCTTCTCCCCAGTCTCCAAACTCTGCTCTATATAACAGTCCTTCTACACCCCAGTCTCCAAACTCTGCTCTCTGCAACACTCTTTCTGCACCTCCATCTCCATATTCCTCTCGCGGTAAGATGCTTCTGCACCCCAGTCTCCCAACTCTTCTCTCTGTATCAGTCCTTCTGGACCCCAGTCTCCAATCTCTGCTCTCTGCAACAGTCCTTCTGCACCTCAAACTCTGCTCTGTGTATGATGCTTCTGCACCCCAGTCTACAACTTCTGCTCTCTGTAATAGTCCTTCTAAACTCTAGTCTCCATAATCTGCTCTGCAACAGTCCAGCTGCACCCCAGTCTCTAATCTCTGCTCTCTGTAACAGTCCTAATGCACCTCAGTCTCCAAACTCTGCTCTCTGTAAAAGGCCTTCTGCACCCCAGTCTTCAACCTCTGCTCTCTGCAACGATCCTTATGCACCCCAGTCTCCAATCTCTGCTCGCAGCAACAGTCCTTGTGCACCCCAATCTCCAACATCTGCTCTCTCCAACAGTTCTTCTGTACCTCAGTCTGAAGACTTGCTCTCTGCAATAATCCTTCTACACTTGAGTCTCAAACCTCTGCTCTCTAAAACAGTCCTTCTGTACCTTAGTCTCCACCTTCTGCTCTGTATCAGTCCTGCACCCCTGTCTCCCACATCTGCTCTCTGTAACTGTCCTTCTTTACCTAAGTCTACTTCCTCTGCTCTGTGTAACAGTCCTTCTGCATCTCATTCTGGAAACTCTGCTAACTGAAATGATCCTTCTGCACCCCAGTTTCCAAAATCTGCTCTCTGTAATATTTCTTCTCCACGCCAGTCTCCAACCTCTGGTTTCTGCAACGGTCCTGCTGCACCCCAGTCTCAAACCTCTGTATTCCGCTAAAGTCCTTCTGCTTCCCAGTCTCCAAACTCTGCTCTCTGTAATAGTCCTTCTGTACCACAGTTTCCAATCTCTTCTCTCTGTAAAGGTCCTTTTGCACGTCAGTCTCCAACCTCTGCTTTCATTATCCGTCTTTTGGCACCTCAGTCTCCAACATCTGCTCTCTGCAAAAGTCTTTCTGTACACCATTTTCCAACTTCTGCTCTCTGCAACAGTCCTTCTGAACAACAGTCTCCAACATCTCCTCTCTGAAAAAGTCCTTGTGTACCCTACTCTCCAACCTCACCTCTCTGCAACAGTCCTTCTGTACTGCAGTCTCCAAAATCTGCTCTCTGAAACAGTCCTTCTGAACCTCAGTCTCAAACCTCTGCTCCCTGTAAGATCTTTTTAAACCCAGTCTCAAAACTCTGCTCCTTGTAAAAGTCCTTCTGCACCCCCAGTCTCAAAACTCTGCTCTCTGTATCAGGCCTTCTACACCCCAGTCTCCAACCTCTGCTCTCTGTAGCAGTTGTTCTGCACCACAGTCTCCAAATTCTGCTCTCTGTAACAATCATTCTTCAACCCAGTCTCCCAAATCTGCTCTTTGCAACAGTCCTTCTTCACCTCAGTCTGAAAATTTTTCTCTCTGCAACAATCCTTCTGCACCCCAGACTCCAACCTTTGCTCTCTGTAACATTCCTTCTGCACCTCAGTCTCCAAACTCTCCTCTATGAAAGATCCTTCTGCAACACAGTCTCCAAAATATGCTCCCTGTAACAGTCCTTCTGCACCTCAGTCTCCAACCTCTGCTCTCTGTAAAAGTCCTTCTACACCTCAGTCTGAAACCTTTTCTCTCTGCATGATCCCTCTGCACCTCAGTCTCCAACCACTGCTCTCTTTAACAATTCTCCTTCACCTCAGTCTCCAAACTCTGCTCTCTGTAAGATCCTTCTGCCACCCAGTATCCTAACTCTGCTCTCTATAACAATCCTTCTGAACCCCAGTCTTAAAACTCTGCTGTCATTAACAGGCCTTTTTTACCTTAGTCTCCAAACTCTTCTCTCTGTAACAGGCCTTAAGCACCCCAGTCTCCAACATGTCCTCTTCTCAACAGTCTTTCTGCTTCCCTGTCTCCAAACTCTGCTCTCTGTACGATCCTTCTGCATCCCAGATTTCACACTCTGCTCTCTGTAACATACCATTTCCACCAGAGTCTCCAACCTCTGGATTCTGTACCGGTCCTACTGTACCCTAGTCTCCAAACTCTGCTCTCTTTAACAGTCCTTCTGCAGCCCATTCTCTAATCTCTGCTCTCTGCAACAGTCCTTCTGAACCTCAGCCTCCAAACTCTGCTCTCTGTAACGGTGCTTCTGCACCCCAGTCTCCAACCTCTGCTTTCTGTATCAGTAATTCTATACCCCTGTCTCCAAATTTTGCTCTCTGTAACATTCTTTCTGAACCTCAGTCTCCAACCTCTGCTCTCTGCAACAGTTCTTCTGCACCCCAGTCTCCAAACTCTGCTCTCTGCAACAGTTCTTCTGCACCCCAGTCTCCAACATCTGCACTCTGAATCATTTATACTCCACCCCAATCTCCAACAACTTCTCTCTGTAACAATCCTCCTGTATTGCAGTCTCTAAACTCTGCTCTCTGTAACGGTCCTTCTGCACCCCAATCTCCAAACTCTGCTATCAGCAACAGTCCTTCTGGACCTCAGTCTCAAAATTCTGCTCTCGGCAACAGTCCTTCTGCAACCAAGTCTCCAACACCTGCTCCCTGCAACAGTCCTTCTTCACCTCAGTCTCCAACCTCTACTCTGTGTAACAGTCCTTCTGCACCCCAGTGTTCAACCTCTGCTCTCTGCAATGATCCTTCTGCATCCCAGTCTCCAGAATCTGCTCTTTGCAACAGTCCTTCTGTACCCAAGTCTCCAACATCTGCTCTCAGCAACAGTCCTTCTGCGCCTCAGTCTGGAAACTCTGCTGTCTGCAACGATCCTTTTGCACCCCAGTCTCCAACGTCTGCTCTCTGTAACAGTCTTACTGCACCTCGGTCTACAATCTCTGCTTTCTGTAAGATCCTTCTGCATCCCAGTTCTAAAACTCTGCTCTGTGTAATATTCCTTTTCCAACAAAGTCTCCAACTTCTGGATTCTGCACCGGTCCTTCTGCACCCCAGTCTCAAAACTCTGGTCTCTGCAACAGTTCTTCTGCTCCCCATTCTCCAACCTCTGCTCTTTGTAACAGTCCTTCTGTACCGCAGTCTTCAACATCTGCTCTCTGTAACGGTCCTTCTGCACGACCATCTCAAAACTCTGCTTTCTGTATCCGTCCTTCTGCACCACTGTTTCCAACCTCTGCTCTCTGTAATAGTCCTTCTTCCGCTCTTTCTCCAACCTCTGCTCTGGGCAACCTTACTTCTGCACCCCATTCTTTAACCTCTGCTCTCTTCTACAGTTCTTCTGAAACACAGTGTACAACATCTGCTTTGTGCAACAGTCCTTCTGTACCCTAGTGTCCAAAATCTGCTCTCTGTAATGGTCCTTCTGGACCCCAGTCTCCAAACTCTGCTCTCTGTAACAGTCCTTCTGCACCTCAGTCTCCAAATTCTGCTCTCTGCAACAGACTTTCTGCACCCAAGTCTCCAACCTCTGCTCTCTGCAACAGTCCTTCTACACGCCAGTCTCCAAGCTCTGCTCTCTGTAGCAGTTGTTCTGCACCGCAGTCTCCAAATTCTGCTCTCTGTAACAATCTTTCTTCAACCCAGTCTACAAAATCTGCTCTCCGCAACAGTCCTTCTTCACATCAGTCTGAAAATTTTGCTCTCTGCAACAATCCTTCTGCACCCCAGACTCCAACCTTTGCTCTCTGTAACATTCCTTCCTGCTTTCTGTAAAAGTCCTTCTGAACCACAGTCTCCAATCTCTGCTCTCTATAACGATCCTTCTGCACCCGAATCTCCAAAATCTGCTCTCTGCAACGATCCTTCTGCACCCCAGTCTCCAAAGTCTGCTCTCTGTAATAGTCCTTCTGCACCCCAGTCTCCAACATCTGCTCTCTGCAACAGTCCTTCTGCACCTTAGTCTCTAAACACTGCTATCTGTAACAGTTTTTCTACACCTCAGTCTTCAACAACTGCTCTCTGCAACAGTCCTTCTTCACCGCAGTCGCCAAACTCTGCTCTCTAGGACAATCCTTCTATACACCAGTCTCCATTATCTACTCTCTGCAATGATCCTTCTGCATCCCAGTCTCCAAAGTCTGCTCTCTGGAACAATCCTTCTGCACCCCAGTCTGAAAAATTTCCTCTCTGTAAGATTGTTCTGGTCCCCAGTCACCAAACTCTGCTCTCAGTATTAGTCCTTCTGCACCCCAGTCTCCAAACACTGCTCTCTGTAACAGGTTTTCTGCACCTCAGTCTTCAACAAATGCTCTCTGCAACAATTGTTCTGCACCCCAGTCTCCAAACGTTCCTCTCTTTAAGATTCTTCTGCACCCGAGTTTCCACACTCTGCTCTCTGTAACATTCCTTCTGCACCACAGTCTCCAACATCTGCCCGCTGCAATGGTCCCTATGCACCCCAGTCTCTAACCTTGTTCTCTAAAACAGTTCTTCTGTACTGTAGTCTCTAACCTCTGCTCTCTCTAATGGTCCTTCTGCATCTCAGTCTCCAAACTCTGCTTTCTGTATCAGTCCTTCTGCACCACAGTCTCCAACTTCTGCTCTCTGCAACAGTCCTTCTGCACCCCAGTATCCAACATCTGCTCTGCAACAGTCCTTCTGCACCACAGTCTCCAACGTCTTCTCTGTGTAACAGTCCTTCTGTACTGCAGTTTCCAAACTCTGCTCTATGTAACGGTCTTTTCGCACCCCAGTTTACAAACTCTGCTCTCTGTACCATTCCTTCTCAAACTCAGTCTCCAACCTCTGCTTACTACAACAGTCTTTCTGCATCCCAGTCTCCAAACTCTGCTCCCTGTAGCAGACATTCTGCACCTCAGTCTTCAACCTCTGCTCTCTGCTACACTTTTTCTGCACCCCAGTTGCCAACCTCTGATCTCTGGAAGGTTCCTTCTGCACCCCAGTTCCCAATGTCTGCTCTCTGCAACTGTCCTTCTGCACCTGAGTCTCCAAACTCTGCTCTCTGTAAGATCCTTTTGCAACCCCGTCTCCGAACTCTGCTCTCTGTAACAGACTTTCTGTACTGCAGTCTCCAAACTCTGTTCCCTGTAACCGTCCTTCTGCACCCTAGTCTCCAAACACTGCTTTCTGTATCAGTCCTTCTGCACCACAGTCTCCAACGTCTGCTCTCTGCTACAGTCCTACTGAACCCCAGTCTTCATCATCTAATCTCTGCAACAGTCTTTCTGAACCCCAGTCTCCAACCTCTGCTCTCTGTAACAGTCCTTCTGTACTGCAGACTCCAAACTCTGCTCTCTGTAATGAACCTCCTGTACCACAGTCTTTAAAGTCTGCTTTCTGTATCATTCCTTCATCACCCCTGTCTCCAACCTCTGCTCTCTGCAATAGTCCTTCTGCACCCAAATCTCCAACTTCTGCTCTATGCAACAGTCCTTCTGCACCTCAGTATCCAACCTCTGTTCTCTGTAACAATCCTTCTGCACCCCAGTCTCCAAATTCTGCTCTCTGCAACAGTCCTTCTTCACCCTAGTCTCCAAACTTTGCTGGCTGTAATATACTTCTTTACCCCAGTGTCCAAACTCTACTCTCAGTAACAGTTCTTCTGCACTGCAGTCTCCAAACTCTTCTCTGTAACAATCCTCCTGCACCTCAGTCTCCAAACTCTTCTCTCTGCAAAGATCCTTCTACAACCCTGTCTTAAACCTCTGTTCTTGCAACAGTCCTTCTGCTCCCCAGTCTCCAATCTCTGCTCTTTGTAAAAGTCGTTTTGCACCCCAGTCTCCAATCTCTGCTTTCTGTAACAGTCCTTCAGAACTGCAGTCACCATCCTCTGCTTTTTTTCCAGTCGTGCACCCCAGTCTCCAACCTCTGCTCTCTGCAACAATTTTTCTGCACCCCAGTCTCCTACGTCTGCTCTCTACAACAGTCCTTCTGAACTTCAGTCTCCAACCTCTGCTCTCTGTAAGATCCTTCTGCACCCCAGTCTCCAAGCTCTGCTATCTTCAACGGTTTTTCTGCATCTCAGTCGCCAACCTCTGTTCTCTGACCGTCCTTCTGCACCCCACTCTCCAACCTCTGCTCTCTGTAACAGTCCTTCTGCAGCTCAGTCTCAAAACTCTGCTCTCTGCAACAATCCTTCTGCACCCCAGTCTCCTACGTCTGCTCTCTACAACAGTCCTTCTGCACCTCAGTCTCCAACCTCTGCTCTCTGTAACAGTTCTTCTGCACCGCAGTCCCCAACCTCTACTCTCTGTAGTGGTCCTTCTGCACCCCAGTCTTTAAACTCTGCTTTCTGTATCAGTCTTTCTGCACCTCAGTCTCCAACCTCTGCTCTCTGTAACAGTCCTTCTGCACCTCAGTATTCAACCTCTGCTCTCTGCAATTGACCCTCTGCACCTCAGTATCCAACCTCTACTCTCTGTAACAGTCCTTGTGCATCTCAGTCTCCAACTTCTACTCTCTGGAAGATACTTTAGCAAAACAATCTCCAAAATCTGCTCTTTGTAACAGTCCTTCTGTACCTCAGTCTCCAAACACTGCTCTCTGTAACAGGCTTTCTGCACCCCAGTCTCCAACATCTGCTCTCTGCATTAGTCCTTCTTCACCTCAACTGAAAATTCTGCTCTCTTGCACAATACTTCTGCACCTCATTCTTCAACCTCTGTTCTCTGCAACAGTCCTTCTGCATCCCAGTCTCCAACTTATGCTCTCTGTAAAAGTCTTTCTGCACCTAAGTCTCCAAATTCTGCTCTCTGCAACAGTCCTTTTGTAACCCAGCCTCCAACCTCTTCTCTCTGCAACAAAAATTCTGCACCCCAGTCTATAACATCTGCTCTTTGCAACGGTTTTTCTGCACCTCAGTCTCCAAATTCTACTCTCTGCAACAGTGCTTCTGCACCTGAGTCTCCAACCCCTGATCTCTGTAAGATCCTTCTGCAACCCAGTCTCCAAACTCTGGTTTCTGTAACAGTCTCTTTGCATCCCAGACTCCAAACTTGCACTCTGTAACAGGCATTCTTCACCCCAGTCTCCAACCTCTGCTTTCTGTATCAGTCCTGCACCCAGTCTCCAAACTCTGCTCGCTGTAACAGTCCTTCTGCACCTCAGTCTTTATCCTTTGCTCTCTGTAACAGTGGTTCTGCACCCCAGTCTCCAAACTCTGCTCTCTGTAACAGTCCTTCTGCACAAGAGTCTTTAATCTCTGCTCTCTGCAACGATCCTTCTTCACCCAAGTGTCCAAACTCTGCTCTATGTAACAGTCCTTCTGCACCACAGTCTTTAATCTCTGCTCTCTGCTACAGTCCTTCTGCACCCCAGTCTCCAATCTCTGCTCTCTGCAACTATTTTTTTACACCCCAGTCTCAAACCTCTGCTCCCTGTAAGATCCTTCTGCACACCTGTATCCAAACTCTGATCTCTGTAACGGTCCTTCTTCAACCCCGTCTCCAAACTCTGCTTTCTGTATCAGTCCTTCTGCACCACAGGATTCAACCTCTGCTCTCTGTAACAGTCCTTCTGCACCCCGTCTCCAACCTCTGCTCTCTGAAACAGTCCTTCTGCATGCAAGTTTAAAACTCTGCACTCTGCAACATTCCTTCTGTACCCCAGTCTCCAACCTCTGCTCTCTGTATCAGTCCTTCTGCACCCAAGTCTCCAAATTCTACTCTCTGTAACAGTACTTCTGCACCTCAGTCTCCAACCTCTTCTCTCAGCAACGGTCCTCATGCACCCCAGTCTCCAAGTTCTGTTCTCTGCAACAGTCCTTCTTCACCACAGTCTGTAACATCTGCTCTCTGTAGCAGTCCTTCTGTACTGCAGTCTCCAAACTATGCTCTCTGTAACAGGCCTTCTGCACCCAAGTCTCCAAACTCTGCTCTCTTTAAAATTCTTTCTGCACCCCAGTCTCCAACCTATGCTCTTTATAAGATAATTCTGAACACCTGTCTTCAACCTCTGCTCTCTGTAACAGTCCTTCTGTAACGCAGTCTCCAAACTCTGCTTTATGCAACAGTCCTTCTGCACCCCAGTTCCCAACCTCTGCTTTCTGCAACAGACCTTCTACACCCCAGTCTCCATACTCTGCTCACCTAAATGATCCTTCTGCACCCCAGTCTCGAACCCATGCTGTCTGTTACAGTCCTTCTGTACCACAGTCTCCAAACTCTTTTCTTTGTAAGTGTCCTTATGTACTCCAGTATCTAAACTCTGCTTTCTGTATCAGTCCTTTTCAACCACAGTGTCCAAACTATGCCCTCTGTATCAGTCCCTCTGCAACTCAGTCTGCAACCTCTGCTTTCTGAAACAGTCCTCTTAAAACTCAGTCTCCATCCTCTGTTCTCTGCAACAGTCCTTTTGCACACCAGTCTCCAACATCTGCTCTCTGCAACAGATCTTCCCCACCCCAGTCTCCAACCTCTGCTCTTCTTAACAGTCCTTCTGTACTTCAGTCTCCAATCACTGCTCTCTTTAAGGGTCCTTCTGCACATGAGTCTTCAAGCTCTGCTTTCTGTATTAGTCCTTCTGCACCCGAGTCTTCAACCTTTGTTCTGTGTAACTGTCCTTCTGCACCTTAGTCTCAAACCTCTGCTCTCTGCTACAGTCCTTCTTCACCCCAATCTGCAACCTCTACTCTCTGCAACAATCCTTCTACACCCCAGTCTAAAACCTCTGCTCTCTGCAACAGTCCTTCTGCAACCCAGTCTCCAACCTCTGCTCTCTGTATCAATCATTCTGCACCTCAGTCTCCAAGCTCTGTTCTGTGCAACGGTCCTTCTGCACCTCAGTCTCCAAACTCGACTCTCTGCAACAGTACTTCTGCACCTCAGTCTCCAAACTCTGATCTCTGTAAGATCTTTCTGCAACACAGTCTCCAAACTCTGCTCTCTGTAACAGTCATTCTGCACCCCAGTCTCCGAACACTGCTCTTTGTAACAGGCCTTCTGCACCCAAGTCTCCAAACTCTGCTCTCTTTATCACTCCTTCTGCACCCCAGTCTCCAACCTCTGCTCTCTGCAACAATCCTTCTGCACCCTGTCTCCAACCTGGGATCGCTGCAACAGTCCTTGTTCACCCAGTCTCCAACATCTGCTCTCTGCAACAGTTCTGTACCTCAGTCTGAAAACTCTGCTCTCTGCAACAATGCTTCTGCACCCCAGTCTCAAAACTCTGCTCGCTGTAACAGTCCTTCTGTACATCAGTCTCCAACCTCTTATTTCTGTAAGACCCTTCTGAAACCCAGTCTGGCAAACTCTGCTCACTGAAACAGTCTTTCTGCACCCCAGTCTCCAAATTCTGCTCTCGGTAACAATAATACTGCACCTAAGTCTCCAACCTCTTCTCTCTGCAAAGGTGCTTCTGCACCCAAGTCTCCAACCTTTGTTTTCTGCAACAGTCCTTCTGCACCCAAGTCTCCAACCTCTGCACTCTGTAGCAGTGATTGTTTACTGGAGTCTCCAACCTCTGCTCTTTTTATCATTCTTTCTGCACGCAAGTCTCCAACATCTCCTTTCACTATAAGTCTTTCTGAACCCACTCTCCAACCTCTGCTCTTTTTAACAGTCTTTCTGCACCTCAGTCTCTAACCTCTGCTTCCTGTAACAGTCCTCATGCACCCCAGTCTCCAACCTCTGCTCTCTGCAACATTTATTTTGCACCCCAGTCTCCTACCTGTGCTCTTTGTAAAAGTCCTTCTGCACATCAGTATCCAACCTCTTCTCTCAGCAACTGTTTTTATGCAGCCCAGTCTCCATCTTCTTTTCTCTGCAACAGTCCTTCTGCACCTCAGTCTAAAATCTCGGCTCTCTGTCACAGGCCTTCTGCACTCCAGTCTCTCTGCAACAGTCTTTCTGCACCTCACCCTCCATACTTCACTCGCTGTAAGATGCTTCTGCACACCAGTTTCCCAACTCTGCCATCTGTATCAGTCCTTCTGAAACCAAGTCTCCAATCTCTGCTCTCTGCAACAGTCCTTCTGCACCTCAGTCTCAAAACTCTGCTCTCTGTATGATGCTTCTGCAGCCCATTCTACAACCTCTGCTCTCTGTAACAGTCCTTCTACACCCTTGTCTCCATAATCTGCTCTGCAACAGTCATTCTGCACGCCAGTCTCCAACCTATGCTCTCTGTAAGATAATTTTGCACACCTGTCTCCAACCTCTGCTCTCTGTAACAGTCCTTCTGTACTGCAGTCTGCAACCTCTGCTCTCTGTAACGGTCCTCACACACCCGAGTCTCCAAACTCCGCGTTATGTGTCAGTCATTCTGCACCCCAGTCTCCTACCTCTGCTTTCTGTAACAGTCCTTCTGCACCTCAAACTCCAAACTCTGTTCTCTGCAAAAGTCCTTTTGCTCCCCAATCTCTAACCTCTCCTCTCTGCAACAGTCGTTCTGCACCTCAGTGTGCAAACTCTGCTCTCTGTAAGATTTTTCTGAAACCCAGTCTTCAACCACTGCTTTCTGCAATGGTCCATCTGCACCGAAGTCTCCAAACTCTGATCTCTACAACAGTTATTCTGCACCCCAGTCTAAAACTTATGTTCTCTGTAACAGTCATTCTGTACCGCAGTCTCCAACCTCTGTTTTCTGTAAGGGTTCTTCTGCACCACATTGTCCAACCTCTGCTTTCTGTATAAGTCCTTCTGCACCACATTCACGAAACTCTGCTCTCTGTATCAGTCCTTCTGCACTTCAGTCTGCAACCTCTGCTGTCTGCAATAGTCCATATACACCAAGTCTCCAATTACTGCTCTCTGCAGAATTCCTTCTGCACCCCAGTCTCCAACATCTGCTCTCTGCAACAGTCCTTCTCCAACCCAGTCTCCATCGTCTGATCTCTGCAACAGTCCTTCTGCACCCCAGTCTCCAACCTCTGCTCTCTGTAACAGTCCTTCTATACCATAGTCTCCATAATGTGCTCTGAAACAGTTCATCTGAACCCAAGTCTCCAATCTCTGCTCTCAGTAACAGTCCTTCTGCACACCACTTTCCAACCTCTGCTCTCTGCAATGATCCCTCTGCACCCCAGACTTTATCTCTGCTCGCTGCAACATTCTTTGTGCACCCCAATCTCCAATATCTGCTCTCTGCAACAGTTCTTCTGTACCTCAGTCTGAAAACTCTGCTTTCTGCAATTATCCTTCTGCATCCGAGTCTCCATCCTCTGCTCTCTGTAACACTCCTTCTGTACCTCAGTCTCTACCTTCTGCTCTGTATCAGTCCTGCACCCCTGTCTCCCACATGTGCTCTCTGTAACTGTCCTTCTTAACCTCAGTCTTCAACCTCTGCTCTGTGTAAGAGTCCTTCTGCATCTCAGTCTGGAAACTCTGCTGACTGCAACAATCCTTCTGTACCCCAGTCTCCAACCTCTGTTCTCTGAAACGATCCTTCTGAAACTCAGTCTCCAAACTCTACTCTCTGTAACAGTCCATCTGCACTTCAGTCTCCAACATCTGCTCTCTGTAAAATCCTTCTGCAACCAAGTCTCCAAACTCTACCATTAGTAACAGTCCTTCTGGAACCCTTCTCCAAACTCTGCTCTCCATAACAGGCCTTCTGAACCCCAGTCTCAAACCTCTTCCTCTCTTTAACAGTCCTGCTGCACCTCGGACTTCAAATTCTGCTCTCTGTAAGATCCTTCTGCAACCTTGTCTAAAAACTCTGCTCTCTGTAACAGTCCTTCTGCACCTCAGTCACCAATCTCTGTTTTCTACAACACTTCTTCTGCACCCAAGTCTCCAACCTTTGCTCTCTGTTACAGTCCTTCTGTACCGCATTCTCCAAACACTGCTCTTTGTAACAGTCCTTCTGCAAACCAGTCTCCAACCTCTGCTTTCTGTATCAGTCCTTCTGCTCTCCAGTCTACATACTCTCCTCTCTGTAACAGTCCTTCTGCACCTCATATTCAACACTGCTCTCTGCAACAGTCTTTATGCACCCCAGTCTCCACCCCCTGCTGTCTGCAACATTCGTTCTGCACCCCAGTCTGCGACGTGTGCTCTGTGTCAAAGTCCTTCTGCAGCCAAGTCTCCACCTCTGCTCTCGGCAACGATCTCTCTGTACCTCAGTCTTAAACCTCTGCTCTCTGCAACAATCCTTCTGTACACCAGTCTCCAACCGCTTTCTCTGTAACAGTCATTCTCCATCTCAGTCTTCAACCTCTGCTCTCTGCAAGAGTCCTTCTGCACCCCAGTCTCCAACATCTGCTCTCTAAACAATCTTCCTGCACCCAAGTCTCAAACATCTGCTCTCTGCAACAGTCCTTCTGCACCCCAGTGTCCAAACTCTGCTCTCTGCAATGATCCTTCTGCACCTCAGTCTCCAAGCTCTGCTCTCTGAAAGATCCTTCTGCACCCCAATTTCCAAAATCTGCTCTCAGTAATATTCCTTCTCCACGCCAGTCTCCAACCTCTGCTTTCTGCAACGGTCCTGCTGCACCCCAGTCTCAAACCTCTGTACTCTGCAACAGTCCTTCTGCTCCCCAGTCTCCAAACTCTGCTCTCTGTAATAGTCCTTCTGTACCACAGTCTCCAAACTCTGCTCTTTGTAAAGGTCCTTTTGCACGTCAGTCTCCAACCTCTGCTTTCATTATCCGTCCTTCGGCACCTCAGTCTCCAACCTCTGCTCTCTGCAAAAGTCTTTCTGTACACCATTCTCCAACTTCTGCTCTCTGCAACAGTCCTTCTGAACAACAGTCTCCAACATCTCCTCTCTGAAAAAGTCCTTGTGTACCATAGTCTCCAACCTCACCTCTCTGCAACAGTCCTTTTGTACTGCAGTCTCCAACATCTGCTCTCTGCAACAGTCCTTCTGAACCTCAGTCTCAAACCTCTGCTCCCTGTAAGATCCTTATAAACCCAGTCTCAAAACTCCGCTCCTTGTAAAAGTTCTTCTGCACCACAGTCTCAGAACTATGCACTCTGTATCTGGCCTTCTGCACCCCAGTCTCCAACCTTTGCTCTCTGTAGCAGTTGTTCTGCACCACAGTCTCCAACTTCTGCTCTCTGTAACAATCTTTCTTCACCCCAGTCTCCAAAATCTGCTCTCTGCAACAGTCCTTCTTCACCTCAGTCTGAAAATTTTGCTCTCTGCAACAATCCTTCTGCACCCCAGACTCCAAACTTTGCTCTCTGTAACAGTCCTTCTGCACCTCAGTCTCCATACTCTCCTCTATGAAAGACCCTTCTTCAACTCAGTCTCAAAAATTTGCTCCCTGTAACAGTCTTTCTGCACCTCAGTCTCCAACCTCTGCTCTCTGTAAAAGTCCTTCTACACCTCAGTCTAAATCCTTTTCTCTCTGCATGATCCCTATGCACCCCAGTCTCCAACCACTGATCTCTTTAACAGTCCTCCTTCAGCTCAGTCTCCAAACTCTGCCCTCTATAAGATCCTTCTGCCACCCAGTATCCTAACTCTGCTCTCTATAACAATCCTTCTGCACCCCAGTCTTCAAACTCTGCTGTCATTAACAGGCCTTCTTTACCTTAGTCTCAAAACTCTGTTCTCTTTAAAAGGCCTTCAGCACCCCAGTCTCCAACATCTCTTCTCCTCAACAGTCCATCTGCACCCCGTCTCCAAACTCTGCTCTCTGTAAGATTCTTCTACATCCCAGTTTTCAAACTCTGCTCTCTGTACCATTCCTTTTCAACCACAGTCTCCAACCTCTGGATTCTGCACCGGGCCTACTGTACCCTAGTCTCCAAACTCTGCTCTCTTTAACCTCTGCATTATGTATCAGTAATTCTGTACCACTGTCTCCAAATTTTGCTCTCTGTAACATTCTTTCTGCACCTCAGTCTCCAACCTCTGCTCTCTGCAACAGTTCTTCTGCACCCCAGTCTCCAAACTGTGCTCTCTGTAACGGTTATTCTGCACCCCAGTCTCAAACATCTGCACTCTGAAACATTTCTTCTCCACCCCAATCTCCAACCACTTCTCTCTGTAACAGTTCTCCTGTATTGCAGTCTCTAAACTCTGCTCTCTGTAACGGTCCTTCTGCACCCGAGTCTCCAAACTCTGCTATCAGCAACAGTCCTTCTGGACATCACTCTCCAAATTCTGGTCTCTGCAACAGTCCTTCTGCACCCAATTCTCCAAAACCTGCTCCCTGCAACAGTCCTTCTTCACCCAAGTGTCCAACCTCTACTCTGTGTAACAGTCCTTCTACACCCCAGTGTCCAAACTCTGCTCTCTGCAATGATCCTTCTTTTCCCAGTCTCCAAAAATCTGCTCTCTGCAACAATCCTTCTGCACCCTAGTCTCCAACATTTGCTCTCTGAAAAGTCCTTCTTCACCCAAGTTTCCAACCTCTGCTCTGTGTAACAGTCCTTCTGTACACCAGTGTCCAACCTATGCTCTCTGCAATGATCCTTCTGCATCCCAGTCTTCAGAATCTGCTCTCTGCAACAGTCCTTCTGCACCCAAGTCTCCAACATCTGCTCTCACCAACAGTCCTTCTGAGCCTGAGTCTGGAAACTCTGCTGTCTGCAACGATCTTTCTGCACCCCAGTCTCCAACGTCTGCTCTCTGTTACAGTCTTGCTGCACCTCAATCTACAATCTCTGCTTACTGTAAGATCCTTCTGCATCCCAGTTTTCAAACTCTGCTCTCTGTAACATTCCTTTTCCACCACAGTCTCCAAACTCTGGATTCTGCACCGGTCCTTCTGCACCCCAGTCTCCCAACACTATTCTCTGCAACAGTTCTTCTGCTCCCCATTCTCCAGCCTCTGCTCTCTGTAACAGTTCTTCTGTACCGCAGTCTTCAACCTCTGCTCTCTGTAACGGTCTTTCTGCACCACCATCTCAAACCTCTACTTTCTGTATCCGTCCTTCTGCACCACTGTTTCCAACCTCTGCTCTCTGTAATAGTCCTTCTGCACCTCTTTCTCCAACCTCTGCTCTCTGCAACCTTATTTCTGCACCCCATTCTCTAACATCTGCTCTCTTATATAGTTCTTCTGAACCACAGTCTACAACATCTGCTCTCTGCAACAGTCCTTCTGTACCCTAGTGTCCAAACTCTGCTCTCTGTAATGGTCTTTCTGCACCCCAGTCTGCCACCTCTGCTTTCTATATCATAATTCTTCACCCCAGTCTTCAACGTCTGCTCTGTGTAAAAGTCCTTCTGCACCTCAGTCTTCAACCTCTGCTCTCTGCAACAGTCCTTCTGCACCCCAGTCTACAACCTCTGCTTTTTGCAACATTCCTTCTGCACCACAGTTTCCGACCTGTGCTCTCTTTAACAGTCCTTCTGCACCACAGTCTACCACCTCTTCTCTCTGTAACGATCCTTCTGCACAACAGTCTCCACCTTTGCTCTCTGCATCGATTCTTCTGCAACTCAGTTTCAAACCTCTGCTGTCTTAAACGATCTTTCTGCACGCCAGTTTCGAACCTCTGCTCTCTTTAACTGTTTTTCTGTACATCAGTCTCCAACCTCTGCATTCTGCAACCGTCTTTCTGCACCCCAGTTCCAACCTCTGCTCTCTGCAACGATCCTTATTCACCCTAGTCTCCAACAGCTGCTCTCTGCAACAGTCCTTCTGCACCCCAGTCTCCAACGTCTCCTCTCTTTAACATTCCTTCTGCACCCCAGTCTCCAACCTCTGTTCTCTATAAGGTCGTTCTGCACCCCAGTTTCCAAACTCTGGTCTCTGTTACATTTTTTCTCAACCCATTCTCAAACCTCTGCTTTCTTCAACGGTCCTGCTGCAACCCAGTCTCCAACCTCTGCTTTCTGTATCAGTAATTCTGCACCCCAGTCTCCAAACTTTGCTCTCTGTAACATTCTTTCTGCACTTCAGTCTCCAACCTCTGCACTCTTCGACAGTTTTTCTGCACCCAAGTCTCCAAACTCTGCTCTCTGATACAGTTCTTCTGAATCCCAGTCTCTAACATCCGCACTCTGAAACAATTCTTCTATAAACCATTCTCTAACCTCTGCTCTCTGTAACAGTCCGCCTATATTGCAGTCTCTAAACTCTGCTCTCCGTAACGGTCCTTCTACACCCCAGTCTCCAATCTCTGCTTTTTATATCAGTCCTGCTGCACCCCAGTCTCCAAATTCTGCTCTCTGCAACAGTCCTACTGTACCCAAGTCTTTAACACCTGCTCCCTGCAACAGTCCTTTCGCACCACAGTCTCCAACCTCTGCTATCTGCAACAGTCCTTCTGCACCCGAGTCTCCAAACTCTGCTCTCTGCAACAATCCTTCTGCACCTCAGTCTCCAACCTCTACTCCCTGTCACAGTCCTTCTGCACCTCAGGCTCCAACATCTACTCTCTGTAAGATTCTTCTGCAACCCAGTCTTCAAACTCTGCCCTCTGTAACAGTCATTCTGTATCCCTTCGCCAAACTCTGCTCTCCGTAATAGGACTTCTGCACCACTGTCTCCAAACTCTGTTCTCTGTAACAGTCCTTCTGAACCCCAGTTTCAAACCTCTGCTCTCTACAACGATTCTTCTGCACCCCAGTTCCCAAGCTCTGTAATCTCCAACAATCCTTCTGCATCTCATTTCCCAAACTCTTACCTCTGCAATTGTAATACTGCACCCCAGTCTTAAACCTCTTCTTTCTGCGACCATATTTTGCAACCCAGTCTCCAACCTCTGCTCTCAGCAAAAGTCCTTCTGCACCCCAGTCTCCAACCTCTGCTCGCTGGAAATTTTTCTGCACCCCAGTTTCCAAACTCTGCTCTCTATAGCATTCTATCTCTACCCCAGTCTCCAACCTCTGTTCTCTGCAACGTTCCTTCTGCAGGCCAGTTCCAACCTATGTTCTCGGCAACAGTCCTACTGCACCCCAGTCTCCAAACTCTGCTCTGGGTATCATTTTTTCTTCACCTCAGTCTCCCACCTCTGCTCTATGTAAGATCTTTCTGCAACCCAGTCTCTAAACTCTGCTCTCTGTTACAGTCCTTCTGCACCCCAGTCTCCAACCTCTACTTTGTACAACAGTTCGTCTGCACCCCAGTCTCCAACCTCTGCTCTCTGAAAGATCCTTCTGCACCCCAGTCTCCAAATTCTGATCTTTGTCACAGCCCTTTTTCACCTCAGTCTCCAACCTCTGTTCTCTGTAACAATCCTTCTGCACCTCAGTCTCCAAAATCTGCTCTCTGCAACGGTTCTTCTGCACCCCATTCTCCAACCTCTGTTGTCTGCAAGAGTCCTTCATAACGTCATATCCAACCTTGACTCACTGCAACAATCCTTCTGCACCCCAGTCTCCAACTACTACTTTCTGAAGAATTCTTTCTTCAACCCAGTCTCCAACCTCTTATCTCTGTAACAGTCCTTCTGTTCCGCAATCTCTAACTTCTGCTCTCCGTAAGATCCTTCTGCACTCAAGGTTCAAAATTCTGCTCTCTAACATTTCTTCCCCACCCAAGACTCCAACCTCTGCTCTTTGCAACGGTTTTTCTGCACCGCAGTCTCCAACCTCTGATTTCTGTATCAGTCCGTCAGCACCACAGTCTCCAAACTCTGCTCTCTGTTACAGTCCTTCTGCACCTCAGTCTCCAAACTCTGCTTTCTGCAAAAGTCCTTCTGCATCCCATTCTCCAACCTGTGCTCTCTGCAACAGACCTTCTGTACCCTAGTCTCCAACCTCTTCTCTCTGTAACAGTCCTTCTATACTGCAGTCTCCAACCTCTGCTCTCGTTAAGGTTCATTCTGGACCCAAGTCTTTAAACTCTACTTTCTGTATCAGTCCTTCTGCACCCCAGTCTCCACCTCTGCTCTTTGTAACAGTCCTACTGCATCTCAGTCTCAAATATCTTCTCTCTGTAACAGTCCTTCTCTACCCCAGTCTCCAATTTCTACTCTGTGCAACAGTTCGTCTGCACCCCAGTCTCCAACCTCTGCTCTCTGAAAGATCCTTCTTCACCCCAGTCTCCTAACTCTGATCTTTGTCACAGTCCTTCTTCACCTCAGTCTCCAACCACTGCTCTCTGTAATAATCCTTCTGCACCTCAGTCTCCATCATCTGCTCTATGCAACGGTCCTTCTTCACCCCATTCTCCAACCTCTTTTGTCTGCAAGAGTCCTTCAGCACGTCATATCCAACCTCTACTCCCTGCAAAAATTCATCTGCACCCCAGTCTCCAACTTCGGCGCTCTGGAACAGTTCTTCTGCACCCAGTCTCCAACATCTACTCTCTGAAGAAGTCCTTCTCCACCCCAGTCTCCAACCTCTGATCTCTGTAACAATCCTTCTGTACCGCTGTATCTAACTTCTGCTCTCTGTAAGATCCTTCTGCACCACAGTCTTTAACCTCTGCTTTCTGTATCACTCCTTCAGCACCACAGTCTCCAAGCTCTGCTCTCTTTTACAGTCCTTCTGCACCTCACGCTCCAAACTCTGCTCTCTGCAAAAGTCCTTCTGTACGCTAGTCTCCAACCTCTGCTCTCTGTAATAGTCCTTCTATACTGCAGTCTCAATCCTCTGCTCTCATTAATGTTCATTCTGAACCCAAGTCTTTAACCTCTGCTTTCTGTATCAGTCCTTCTGCACCCCAGTCTCCAACCTCTGCTCTTTGTAACAGTCCTTCTGCATCTCAGTCTCAAACATCTTTTCTCTGCAACAGTCCTACTCTACCCCAGTCTCCAAACTCTGCTCTCTGCAACAGTTCTTCTACACCCCAGTCTTCAACCTCTGCTCTGTGTAACAGTCCTTCTGCAACCCAGTTTCCAAACGCTGCTCTCTGCAACAGTCCTTCTGCATCCCCGTCTCCAACATCTTCTGTCTGCAATCGTCCTTCTTCACTCAAGTCTACAAACTCTGCTCTCTGCAACGATCCTTCTGCCCACCCGTCTCCAATCTCTGCTCTCAGCAATGATCCTACTGTATTTCAGTCACCAACCTCTGCTCTCTGTAAGGTTCCTTCTGCACCCCAGTATCCAACATCTGCTTTCTCTATCAGTTCTTCTGTACCCCAGTCTTCAACCTCTACTCTCTGCAACATTTCTTCTGCACCCCAGTCTCCAACCTTCACTCTCTGTAAGATCTTTTCACACACCAGTCTCCTACCTTTGCTCGCTGAAACCGTCCTTCTGCAACCCAGTCTCCAAACTCTTCTCTCTGTAACAATAATTCTGCACCTAAGTCTCCAACCTATTCTCTCTGCAAAGGTCTTTCTTCACCCAAGTCTCCAACCTCTGTTCTCTTCAACAGTCCTACTTAACCCAAGTCTCAAACCTCTGTACTCTGTAACAGTCCTTATGCATCCCAGTCTCCAACTTCTGCTCTCTGCAACAGTCTTTCTGCACCTTATTCTCAAAACTCTGCTCTTTGTAAGATCCTTCTGCAACCCAGTCTCCAAACTCTGCTCTCTCTAACAGTCCTTCTGCACCCCAGTCTCCAAACTCCGCTCTCTAGAACAGGCCTTCTTTGCCCCATTCTCTAACCTCTGCTCTCTGTAAGATTATTCCTGAGCCCCAGTCTCCAACGTCTACTCTCTGCAACAGTCCTTCTGCACCGAAGTCTCCAAACTCTGCTCTCTCTAACAGTCCTTCTGCACCCCAGTCTCCAAACTCCGCTCTCTAGAACAGGCCTTCTTCGCCCCATTCTCTAACCTCTGCTCTCTGTAAGATTATTCCTGAGCCCCAGTCTCCAACGTCTACTCTCTGCAACAGTCCTTCTGCACCGAAGTCTCCAACATCTGCTCTCTGCAACAGTCCTTCTATAACCCAGTCTTCAACTTATGCTCTCTGCAAAAGTCCTTCTACCTTCCATTCTCTATACTCTGCTCACCCCAACAATCTTTCTGCACCCCAGTCTCCAAACTCTGTTCTCAATAACAGTTCTTCTGCACCCCAGTCTTTAAACTTTGCTCTCTGTAAAAGTCTGTCTGTACCGCAGTCTTCATACTTTGTTCTTTATAAGGGTCCTTATGCACCCCAGTATCCAAACTCTGCTTTTTTATCTGTCGTTTTCCACCCCAGTCCTCACATTCTGCCCCCTGTGAAAGTCCTTCTGCAACTCAGTCTTCAACCTCTGCTCTCTGCAACAGTCCTTCTATACCCCAGTCTCCATCCTCTGCTCTCTGGAACAGTTATTTTGCACCCCAGACTCCAAAATCTGCTCTCTGAAACAGTTCTTCTCCAGCCCAGTCTCCAAACTCTGCTCTCTGTAACATTTTTTCTGTACTGCAGTCTCCAACCTCTGCTCTCTGTAAGGGTCCTTCTGCACCAGAGTCTTCAACTTCTGTTCTCTGAAACAATCCTTCTGCACCTCAGTTCCCAATCTCTGACCTCTGTAATGCTCCTTCTGCACCCCAGACTCTAACCTCTACTGTCTGCAACTATCCTTTTGCACAATTGTCTCCAACCTCTGCTCTCTGCAAAAGTCTTTCTGAACCCCAGTCTCCAACATCTGCTTTCTGCAACAGTCTTTCTGTACCTCAGTCTGAAATCTCTGCTCTCTGCAATGATCCTTGTGCATGCCAGTCTCCAAACTCTACTTTCTGTAACAGTCCTTCTGCACATTAATCTCCAACTTCTGTTCTCTGCAACAGTTTTTCTGTACTGCAGTCTCCAACCTCTGCTCTCTGTAAGGGTCCTTCTGCACCAGAGTCTTCAACTTCTGTTCTCTGAAACAATCCTTCTGCACCTCAGTTCCCAAACTCTGACCTCTGTAATGCTCCTTCTGCACCCCAGACTCTAACCTCTACTGTCTGCAACCATCCTTTTGCACCATTGTCTCCAACCTCTGCTCTCTGCAAAAGTCTTTCTGAACCCCAGTCTCCAACATCTGCTTTCTGCAACAGTCTTTCTGTACCTCAGTCTGAAATCTCTGCTCTCTGCAATGATCCTTGTGCACGCCAGTCTCCAAACTCTACTTTCTGTAACAGTCCTTCTGCACATTAGTCTCCAACTTCTGCTCTCTGCAACAGTTTTTCTGCACCCCTGTCTTTAACAACTATTCTCTGAAGCAGTCCTTCTACACCCCTGGCCAAATGCAGACGAATGAGACCTGAACTATTGCTCACATGCATAAAATCAACTCAAAATGCATTAAAGACCCAGGTACTAGACCAGAAATTATACAGTTTCTAGAAAAAAACAAAGTCAATACTCCAACCTACAGGCAGAGGCAAGTCTTTCTCAATAGGATGCCAAAGCTCAGGAGATAACACCAAAAGTTAGCTAATAGGATGGCATGAAATTAAGAAGGTTCTGCACAGCAAAAGAGACAATTAGAATATGAAGAGAGAACCTACGAAAAGAGAGAAAATCTTTATGAAAGGCTCTTCTAAAAGAGGATGAATATTCAGAATATTATTAAAGAACTCAAAAAACTTAACATCAAACCCACAATTATTAAATAACCCAATTATCAAATAACCCAATTACCAAATGGGAAACTAAATGAACTACACAGACAAGTCTTAGAAGAAAATATGTGAGTGGCCAACAAATATATGAAAATACTTGCAAGTCAAGACTACCCTGAGATTTTATCTCAATTCAGTGACAAAGGGAACCACCAATAATACAAACAGAAACCAGTGTGACAAGGACAGAATTGGAGATAAAGAAGCACTCTCACCCTGTTGGTGGGCATGTAAATCAGCACAACCACCACGGAAATCAGGATGGAGTCTCCTCAGGAGTAGCCATGGACCACCCTGCGACCCAGCTTTACCTCTGCTTGGTATTTATCACAGCGGATCGAAGTCATCATACTATAATGACACATACATACCCATTAACCAGCCGAGGTGACATCAGTGGACGAATGGATAAAAAACATCTGGTATATGCACACTGGAATTTCATTCAGGCATAAAGAAGAATGAAATTATGTCATGCTGGAAGATGGATGGATCTTCAGAACATTAAGGGAAATAAGCAACTCAGAAAGTTAAGGGCCGTATGTTTTTCCTCTGTTAAAGCTAGAGGGGGAAAAGGAAGGAAAGTTCAGAAGGGAGTCTCATTCTGAAAGTAGAAGGAAGATCAGTAGAGTCAAGGCACCAGGGGAGGAGGTGAGGAAAAGGGAAATATTGGAATGATATTGGCCAAGGTTCACGGTTATTTTGTGTGCATGTTCAAATATGTGTCAGCAAATCCCACCATTGGACCACTACAATGCACAAATGAAGTGTGAAAAGAAGAGTTTCACATTACATGGGACAGGCACTATTCTAGGAGGGTGCCCATTTTTCCCATCTATAAATACCACGATCATTTACCACTGTCAAAAATCTTTACAGATTCAAATGTTCTTATCACTACTCCACCACATGGCCTCTTCTACTTCAGGGTTCCCTTATTCTTACTGAAATTAGGGAACCCGTTTCAACGATGCCATCTGTTAATGTCTTCGCAGGCTGCCGAGGACAGTGGCTGCGGGTTTCACAAAGATCTGGTGCTGCCTTTTGAACGCATGTCCACAAGGCCTTGGTGAAGGCTGGTGCTCCAGGCCCTTCTCCAGATCCAGCTGTGAGGCCAGGGAAGGGGTCACATAACACGCCATCCAACACCTTATTTATTTCTGATCACCATCCTCTCCATTATTCCACGATCATATTGGTCATTGAACTTAAGCAAACACTGAGTCCAAATTTCAGTCCATCAACCAAAGAGAGTATAATAGCCACTCCCCGTGGCTCAGGAAAATCCTTGCCCCTAACATTTCTGGTGATTACGTCCCTGTGACTGCATTCAAGATGATCCAGCAATATGTCCTGACTTCTTTGGTCTAGAAGACTCAACCAAATTCTCTTATATATTCTTAAGGCTCCTATTAACAAAATACAGTAAAATATTTACCTTTTATTTTGGTGTGACCCTTATACTCTCCTGGGCTATATTTTATACTCTTACCTGAGGTGTTCGAGGATCAGACCCCAATTAAGAGGCTGGTGACAATGTGGGATGATGGATGAGCATCTTAAAGACAATTGGCCTTGGGATGTGGCTCAAGTAGTAGTGCACTTGCCTGGCACGCGTATGGCCCGGGTTCGATCCTTAGCACCACATACCAACAAAGATGTTGTGTCCACCGAGAACTAGAAAATGAATATTAAAAATTCTCTCTCTCTCTCTCTCTCTCTCTCTCTCTCTCTCTCTCTCTCTCTCTCTCTCTCTCTCTTTCTCTCTCACCTCTTCTCTCCTCTCCTCTCCTCTCTCACTCTCTCTTAAAAAAAAAAAAGACAACTGCCCAGGTAGAGTCACCATAGGGTCTCCAATTTAGGGAAAGCTAGTCTCCTCGGGGGAGGAGGGGCTGCTTCTGACAGCAAAGAGGGTTAATGGAGATTTCAGGGTTCAAGGCTCTGAGATTTGTCTAATTCCACTGGTATTTTGCCATTCTACTTAAGAGGGTCTCAATCATTTCCCCATTAATGTCCTAATTGACATAAGATAGACCTGGAGAAATTGTGGATTTATAATTTTCTTTGTACTTCTGCAATTTGGAGAATTGGATGTTTTATTCTGATATTAACCTTTATCAGTTTCCAGAGAGAAAATATTTCTGATGATCTGAACCTGACTTGAAGGAGGAATATAATGCTTGAACCTATCATTTTCTTTCTGTAAGTCTCCCACTCCAGTCAGTAACAGCAGTCTGTAGTCATGTTGTAATGTTCATTCCCACCATGAAGGTCGATGGTGTTATTCCAAAGCTCAGTTTTCCATAGACATTGGATTTCAGGCCACGATAACTTAAAGTCTCTGTTGGGTCATTGCACACAGGAATTATCAGGTCTCTTTTTCCATGGGCTGTGACATCATCAACATATTCAATTCCCTCAGGTCAGACATCCAACCTACCTCCTCAGATCTGTTATCCAGAACCATCTCTTATGTAAACAACTATTGTGGTCAGTGCCACCATGGTCAGGTAGAGATGAAGAATGACTCTTGATGTTAAGGTAGAGGAAGTTGAACCAGAAGAAAGTTATAAAATGGTTGGGAGATCTGAAAGAAAAAAGGAAAATAGGGCAGGTGACACCACTCCATATATGGAAACCCTAAATTCCCTGGAAAGAGACGCTCATTCCACGCTACTGTGACCCACATCCTGGAACAGCTGTCTAGGAGCCTGAACACACAGCTCCTGGCACCAAGGAGATTAGTTCCTGCCTCTACAGGGCTGGTTTGCTGCTGCTGCTTTGGGATCCAAAAGAACCTGCTTTCTTCCTTTCCTTTATTCCTCTCTGCCTAGTGTTTGGCTGATCTTGACAGAACCTCCTAAAATGAAGGCCTGCAGGCAGGGGAGTGTGGGAAACGAGGTTCTCGTACTATCTGTCCCTCTGGTGTGGGGAGAACACAGAAGGACAGAGATGGTGCTGAACACCCACACAAGTTGTCCGACACACTTGAACCTGAAAGTGGGAAAAGGGTGTTTGTGAAAACAGCGGAGAGAAAGGAGAATCAGAGATTTTAAAAGCGGGAGTTAAAGTTGAAGCTCCAGATACAGACTCTCTAACCAGGTGCCTACAAGTCCCTGGGAGGCATCTTTTTCAGATGACTCTATACTCCAGTTTGAAGATTGGTCTAGACATTGATGGTGCAAAGAGATGCACACCCTCCAGCCAGCTTCCTCAGGACACTCTGGACCTCGTTATTTCTCAGGCTGTGAATGACGGGGCTCAACAGGGTGCTCACCACACAGAAGAGCACAGAGACCAGGGTGTCCATGTCCAGCCTTCTCTGGGCCTGTCATAGTGGAAGTTGGCTGTTCCATAGAAGACCACCACGACAGTGAGTGGAAACGCACAGGTGGAGAAGGACTTTCTCCTGCCCTGGGCAGATGGAATCCCCAGGATGGCCGCCATGATGAGTGCATAGGAGCCTGCAGTGAAGAGGCAGGGGCTCAGGCCCATGGTGGCACTGACCACGTGGAGCGCAGACACGTTGACAGAGGTGTCTGAGCAGGAGAGCTTCAGGAGCAATGGGGTGTCACAGAGAAAGTGGCTGAACTGGTGGGGCCCACACAGAGTGAGTGTGATGGCCAGCACCGTGTGTGTGACCAAATTCACCAGCCCACACAGCCAGGACCCAGTAACCATGCCAACACAAACCTTCACTCTCATGATGAATGGGTACTGAGGAGGACGGCAGGTGGCCACACAGCAGTCATACTTGCCACACAGCAAGTAAGAAGCCTTCTGTGCCAGCACTTGTAACCAAGAAGACGATATGGGAAAGGCAGCCCTCATAAGAAATTGCCTTCTTCTCCCAAAAGTAGTTCACCAGCAGTACTGGGAGGGTGATGGATGTGTAGAAGACGTCCAAGAAGCTCAAATTGCTGAGGAAAAAGTACATTGGACTGTGGAGAGCAGGACTGACCCTGGTGGTCACTATTATGAGCATTTTCCCCAAGAGAGTGGTCAGGTAAAACCAGAAAGAGCAGAAAGAACCAGCCCTGTAGGTTGGAGTGGTTGGAAAATCCCAAGAAGATGAATTCAGTGACAAAAGATTGATTGCTCATTTCCAATGGTATCATAGCTACAAAATAGAGAAAAAGAGACCATGATGAGAAAGGACTGAGAGCACCCCAAACAGGCTTGTTAATCTGCAGCAACATGGCAATAATATTGTATACAGAGATGCCTGGACTCTGGAAAGAGACGTATAGGAGTGACTTTAGAGAGAGCATAACTTCTCACAGACTTTTGCATGGGTGCTCTCTTGTAAGAATAAATGGACACTTGGTCAAAATGCACAACCAGCTATCAACCCCTGTGTCTCATTGAATCTGCAGTATCTCCCTCCTAACACTGTGCTTCACTGTGATGAATTCTTTTTTGTATGTCTGTTATTTCAAGTAATAAGTTTTCATTGTGGAAAAATGAAGAAAATGCAGAAATTTATTTAGAAGAATAGAACAGTTCACAAAATCAAAGAATTCATCCCATTCTATCTCTATTTTTAAAATATTCAAAGCAATATTTACCAATATTGTTGTACTCTATTTACTTGTTTTCCTTGTAATCTTAATTTCCTAACATGAAATTAAGTTAATATCTCCCTTTTTATTGAACATAGAAACCTTCCATTCCATTTACTATCATAAATATTGGAATAGAAGCTTTCATACATATGTATCTGTGATCATCTCTGATTATTTCTTAAAAGTAAAATTATAAGTCACCTGCTTTTAAATACATTGATCTATTTTATTTTCAGTACAAACTTTTATTTTTTTAAGTTTTATAAGATACAAGAAATTTTGACAAATGATATATACTTAGGTATTTTTCTTCTTTTGTATTATAAGATTTACCTCACCAAACATTACATTTCCTGAAAAAAAATGATTCATACAATTACTGATTTTCTATCATGTTATTCATGCTAATCCGTGGTCCATTGTTTTGAACTAAAATTTCTGTTTCTTTTTCAATCTTAAATGAAAAATATTATAGTAAAACAGTAGGCTTTTGGTCCAGATAGATGTGGATTGAAATCCATCTGTTGTTTACTAGATGTTGTTTGTAAATAAAGCCAGCTCATCTCTATTCCTCAGTTTGTTCCTTGCTTAGGATATGAATGATGTCTATTTCACAACTGCTGAAAAAATTTTTGAGATAATATAAGCTATGTGTCTAGCACATTACATTTACTCAATGCCTTTTATCAAGTTAGAAAATGTCTATCCATTTTTTACTAGTAGTTTTTTTTTTTTTTTTGGTGTATGTGTGGTGGGTTTTGAATTCAGAGCCTTATGCATACTAAGCATGCACTCTACCACTGGACTTTGCCCCTAGTTTCATTTAGTTATAGTTTTTATCATAAATAGATATAGAATTTTCTTATTTTCTCTGCATCTATTGAAATGATATATATTTTTTCTTATTTAGTCTGTTACTATGGAAATTCGGTTTATTGAATTTTTGAATATTGAACCAGCCTTGCATTCTGGGATTGATCTCAATTGACTGTAATGTTATCCTTATTCTATATGGCTGAGTTCAGTTTGTTAATATTGTTCCTTGCTTGCTTTTGTGTATTGTATTTTCGCTGTTCTCCAGAGATAATCTATTTTCTGAAGAATTCTCAGCTGTATTCTACTGTTATTTTCAGTCAATGAATGTTAGTGGACTAGTGGGAAACAGAGAACGGATTTCTGATGTTTCAAGGAAGCCCTGCCTTAGGTACAGTAAACTCAGTCACAAGGATATGGCCTTCACAGTGACCCACTTTCTACCAATATGGCTGAGCCTAGTTCTTATTCCTCCCGACGTTAGATATTTCGGCCTGTTCCTTTCCATAGCTACAAAGGTTTTCCGTTGAGTGTTCTAATGTAACAGTTTCTGTTACTCTTGCCCCTGAAGATTACAGCTTTTGTTCTATGCAAAAAATCAGAAAATGGGTCTGGGAGAAGTTTTGGCTGCTGAGGCTGCTCTTTGTTCCTCCACCTATCCAAGAAATGATACCGTTAAAGACACTTTCTCAGAATACTTCCCTATCTTCCTGGGAGCATTTGGTGGAATCCATGGAGAAAAAGAAAAAATACAAACATCTAATGTCTATAGCCCTTTGGGTCTTTATGCTCTTAAACCAGTCTATACTTAGTATTTGGCAATCCATTAACTATTTTTTATTTGAGTTTTTTTAATAAACAAACTCCTATTTATCTAGTGGGTTCTCCCATAGTTAAAAAAAATGCCTGGATTATTTTGGTTGCTTATCTCTCCCCAGACTTCGGTTAGTTGTTTGCCTTATAATATTCATCCCTAATAAAGCCAAGGAAAGTCATTAATTTGCATTTCCTTCTGCTCTTTTTGGTTATTATAATGATGAAAACAACATGCTTTCTAGCTATTTTGATAGACACTCAAGGTGAAATTTGAAGTCTATACACTTACTTTTCAAAAATATTTAGTAATTTCAAATTTAGATAAGTATGTAGTTATTCTATTCAAAACAATCCCATTCCTAGCATATTTCCAAGGAAATTAATGCACAGTTCACAAAAATTCTTGTGTAAAAATTCATAATAACTCAAACAAATATTATGCCTTCAGCAGAAGGACAGAAGACAAATCACGGTTTATCATGCAGTGGAATAATTCAGTTACTTTAGAAACAAAAATACTGGAACAATCATGAGTTAACAATCATAACTCATGAATGACACTTTGTGACACAATATGTACTTGCTCCTTAGAATTTATATAAGGCAGCATAAGAATTAGATCAACTTAATAGTAAGCCCTCTGCTCTGCAATAATAATAACCATAATCATCATAATCATCTAGGGCATATTTCATAGAAAAATAATTTGAGTGTGAGTCTTCTTAGATTGCTTCAATACACATAAATGCCTGACTTTAAAAACCTTGTTTAATGTAGTTTAAAAGTGGCATATTTTCCGTAAAAATTAGATTGAATTTCGGATAATCCATTCTATCAAACAGTGAATTTCTTTGAAAAGATGAATTTTTACATACCCGAATCTAATCAGGATTTTACAAATTGAGAAACGAATAGAGACACACATTAGATAAAAATACCTAACACTTATAAAATGCCTATAAGACTTTTACATGCATTAACTTATTTGGTTTACACAACAACATATAAGATAACCTATTATCGGCATTTTACAGAAAAAAGAATTGAAACTAATGCACAATATATAAATGCAAGTAGGGAAACATCAATGAATCCCTTTAATTTGCATAATGTACATTAATTTGTACATTTAATATGTATTAACAATTATGATTTAAGAAACAAAAAAGAAAGTGACTCAGATAATTTATCATCTAATAACTATTATTTGTAGTGATACTTTGTTACCTGATGATGATACCATACATTAGTAAACTGTCTTAGTATCTTCAATGCCCAAACATTCTTGTCTTTGGTTATAATGATTCATTGCACATGATTCATTGCCCAACACAGCTTTCATTAAAATTCCAAATCTCAGGGCCTTAAGAAGCTTAAAGTATTTAAATTTCAATAGAAATTCGGTGCTTCAGTTAAGCACAACTATTTTTAAAATCTAGATATAAACAAAATAAAATAAATAAGTCTAGAGTCTTAAAAGAAGAATTTTTTTTTTGCTTTGGCAATAAATGAAATGTTTTCCTAACTAAACTTAGGGATTAATTTCCTCAAACGGAAAAAAAAATGGGCATGACCAAAACGAGGAAGAATGGTGTGATCATGAAAACCCTTATGCACATCAGGGAAACAATGATTCCTATTTGATCTCAATAGCACAAGCAATGATTAAAATTTTTAAATCCAATTTTCATGCTGCCCAGTAAATTGCTTAAAACACACACACACACACACACACACACACACACACACAGTACAAGGTGAATTTATTCAGAAAAATATCTGAATGATTTCAGGTGCTTGTGGCAATGTGAATTTATTACTGTGAAATCTATGACCTATCTGGCAGGCCCAGAGTTGTCCTCATATTTTTCCATGTGGTGTGGGTGCTTGGAGCCAAGGGATAGATCAGAGGTCATTGTGCAGAACAGTTGGCCTCAATCAGTGAGTTCCAAGTGTTCCCAGTGATGCTGGTCCAAGGACACACTTAGGGGGAGGCTGGGCTCTTTCACCTAACTTGCAGGGATGCCCTTACCCCTAACTGGTAGGTTTAAAATCTTAACAAATTCACCAGAAAAAAGCCTCCCTCCTGTCTTGTAGATTCAGCACTCAATTCACCATTTAACATCTCTTTCAGTTCTGTTTTTTGAAGGCCGGGGTGTAGGGGGGCAGTTACCGGAGATTGAACTCAGGGGATTGACCACTGAGCCACATCCCCAGCAGTTTTTTATATTTTATTTAGAAACAGGGTCTCACTGAGTTTCTTTGTGCCTTGTTTTTGCTGAGGCTGTCTTTGAACTCACAATCCTCCTGCCTCAGCCTCCTGAGCTGCTGGGTTACAGGCGTGCACCACTGTGCCAGCTCTTTCAGTTCTTTTTATTTCACATGTGCTTCTTCTAGCATAAAGGGGAAAGGGAAGACAAATTATTACCTCTTACGATATGTCAGAGCCTTCTAGTTATAAAATTCTTAAAAATAAAAAATTCTCTTTTCCATTTAGGATTTTAAAATTAATTTTCTTGGTAGTGGTTAGTTTCATTTTAAACCAATTTTGTTTCTATAGAGGGTCTAATTTAGTCCTAAGCCAGATCTACTAAGAAACACAAAAAGGATAAGATCTGATCCCTGTCCTGCTGCGCCCCTCCCCTTACTCAGGCAATTGCAAGGCCCTACTGAGGTGGATAGCACAAGGTGTCCATCCTCTGGAGGAGCGCAGTATGTTTCTGGGAATGGGCTGATTTGTTTTTGTATTCCTTTAATAAGTATAGTTATGATTTCTCATATGACCATTAAGTATAAAGGAAAAATCATGACTTTTCCAATTAATGCAACTACTTCTAAAGCATAGATCTGTTTGCTCTAAATGCAATGATTCAGCTGTGGAGTTTAAATTGTTAATGTCTAAAGAAAAACTCGCTGTATTCCTGTCAAAGAAGTATTTGAGAAATTAAATTAAAATCTAGAGAAGGAAAATTAATGTTAAGAAGATAGATTAGTGCTTAGTACTGGGCAACTTGTTCTTGTTCCTGTGCACAATTGTTTGTGCTCTTACTTTTGTTTGATTACAAGTAATTACAAATCAACTACTTGCCGTAACCATGGCACCGGTTCCAGTCAGTAAGTCAAGAAAAAATAGTCAAGGTTTAGGCCAATAGTTTGGGACATTTGTAACTATTATTAAAAGTTAACTAAGCAGAAACAGCTCAAAGCAAAACTCGAACTGAAAGTACAAATGCTTGCTTATGCATAAGCCAAGATACATTCTTCTATTCAAATTGTAGCTACATAATATTTTGTTTTGTTTGAATAATGATTCCTGTTTTGTAACCACAAAGTACTGTAAGCCTGCCAAAATAAAAAGTATATATGATCAACTTTACTAGTAAAAATTGGGATCAACACCTTCACTTTGGTGTCCGTGTTGTTTCTCCACCCCCTCTTTCGCTGACTCCTCACCATCCGTTCGTCTCCTGAGACCCCCTGTTGGAGCTGGTCTCCAACACTGTCCTTCAACAACTTACAATCGAATGGGAAGATGAACTCAATATGTGCAGGAAACTTGGTAACAATTGTATGTAATCTACCAATTATCATTATTTTCCCTTAGTGTTTGCTTGGAAAGCTCTGGGAATGGAGCACTTAATACTTGTCAAAGCCCCTCATTCCATCTTGAATATGCGCTCCTCCAGGTCCTAGTTGGGCCTCTCAATTGTGTACTAAACACTAGGGCAACACCTTGTGTAAATTTGCACTCAGTAAAGGTTTGAAGAATGAAGAAGGTCTGTCAAGTACATCCATGGAGCAGAGTATTTAAAAGATTCTTTAAAGACGGTACTGTGTGGGACCTAAAGGATCTAACAGAGACTTGACAGAGGCGAGAGGATATTTCTGTTCAGTGGTTCTGGTGCAGATATCTTGCTGAGAAAAATAAAGCCTCTGTGGGCATAAGTGAGGCAGCATAGCCCTGCAGCTTCTGAGGAACTCAGTGTCTCCTGTCTCCTAAACATATCCCTTATGGAGACCATCGGCAGTTCCCACAGAACCAGCAGCTCTGCATCTTTCTTTCCCAATCAGTCATCTCAAAGTCAGGTGACCGAGAATGAAGTCACTTATGAGTGACCCCAAAATATAATATTTCTAGAGGAGGGGGGGTTGTGTATGAAGTAGATTACTCACAAGCTTCAGGGATTTATTACAGTTAATAAATTGCTTGCAACTCCCCTCCCCAAGCATCCATGTGTTGTAATATAAAGATTAAAACCCCTAGTTAGTGAATGAATACGTTTGTAAACATAACTTCTTCTACAATAATGATTTTTATTTAAACAGATATTTTGGTAGGTGTATTGTTATGCTATATTGCATCATAATAGGAATGTGTCCCTGTACTTTCTCCCTAAAAATTATTCCTTTCTGTCCTGCTCATCAAAAGCAGAGGATTAACACTTATCATTATCTATTGTTTACCATAAGTAATTTTCCAAACTCATCATCTCACTTAAGGAATTTAGGTATCCCAGGGTTTCTGGTTATATTTTGGGTTTTCTTCCAGTACTGGAGGCATCATGCTAAATCCCTCAGGTTTTGTGATAACCTCTAAACTTATTTCTATTCTGGCAATACAAGTAGTATTGTGCAAACTTAGACACACATAGAAAAGGTGCTACGATAAGTCTTCACATAAATGCCATCAAAATGGTAATGAAAATATGTACAATATTCTGTAATATGTTTTTAAGGTGTGGGTGTATCCTGATTCTGGGATAGTGTTTTTGAAAATTGTGGTGGTACATAAACTATTTGCCAGCAACTCTCACAGAGAGGCGTAGATTTCTGGTTTTGGTGTGGCCCTTGCTTCTCTCCATACTAGCACCTGGGCTGCAAAGAAAGCTCTTGGTAAAACTGGCTGTTGGTCTCCATTCACCACAAAACGGACCTGTTATTCTGAAAGTTGCCTGTCACATATCTGTGGCCTCATGAAATAGTCAAAATCCTCTGATCTCTCACAATTCATTTTCCTGTGATGGACATTTATAGAGGTCTGGGGCTAACCTGTTGGGAATATGCATCGTGCCTTTCCTCTGCAGCTTCTCTGGGACTCCTCAGTGTGCAAACACAAGGGCAATGGCTTGAGTTCAACTGCAAGAATGGAGAGCAGTTAATTCGCTGTTGGATTCATTAATGTCTTTGCAATGACCTGTTCCCAGCATGCAGGGAGAAGATCAGTGTCCTCTCTCTTCTGGGATGTGGGTGAGCGAAGTTCAGAGTGAGATTTCTGCTAAGAAGTTTTGGGTGGCTGAAACCTCAAGACTGCCTTCCCTTCCTGCTAGGGAGAGAAGGGGTCTAGGTGGCTGTACACATATTGGGATAAATTTCGCACAGCATATGAAGTTTTTCCTTCATGTTATATACTTTGAAAAATGGACAGACATCAGAAGCCACAATATTAAAAGCATCCCCACTATCTTCAGCTGATCCACTCCTTCTAAGGGCTGATCCCTTACCAAACCCTGTATGACTTCGTCCCCCTTAATTTTATGATCCTGCTGATGCTCATGACCTGGTGAAGAAATTGTTTGCTTTGGAGTTTAAAAGTAGGGGGAAAAAAAGAGTCATCAAACAGCTCTTTCAGGCACAGATGGAGAAAAGACAACAAGCTTGAAAGTCTTGTAGTATTTTATTGCACAAAAATAAAAATAAAAGTATTAGATAAAGAGGTAAGTCTCTAAAACTTAAAATTTCCCATAATACAATGGGGTTTTTCTCATGCTTAGGAAAGACACATTAACAGTACTCCTAAAAGATCTTAAAATGATTAGCCATCAGAGAAAGGCAAAGCTAAAGCACATTTGATGAAGCACTTCACACATTCCAGGGTCGTCACAATAAAAGGAATGATAATGATATGTTGTTAAGGGAGTGAGGAAATCAGAAGCTTTATTCACCACTCTTAAAAATAAGGTAAGCTGGTTTCACTGGTCTTAAAATGATCTGGAACTTATTCAGAAAGTGAAATATGGAGTTAACCATCCACCTCTTCCACTCCTACTTACAAACTCAAGATAAATAAAAAAGTTGTCCACCAATGATTTGTACATGAATGTTCATATAATGTTCATATTATATATAATGTTCATATTATATATACAAATCTTATTCATATTAGTCAATAAGTGAAAATGACCAAGCAGGTCTGTAATCTAGCTACTCAAGAAGCTGAGGCAGGAGTATCACAAATTCAGGAACAACTTTAGCAAATTTGCAAGACCTGGTCTCAAAACAAAATTTTTAAAAGGTTGGGCTTTGGCTTAGTGGTAGAACATTGTTTATTGTGCAGGAGGCTCCGGGTTCAATCTGCAATATGACACCCACACAGACACAAAGTAAAAATTACTATCCAGTGGGAAATGAACAAAGAAATGTGGCATTTTCTTAAGATGGAAATCAGTCACAATAAGGAAGAATAAACTAAAATACTAATACAAGCTACAATATAACTGAAAATTGCAAACATCCTAAGTGAAAGGAGTCAGATAAAAAAGGCGTATATGGTATTACTTCATTAAAAATATCCACAAAACTTGAGTGTATACATCGGTCTTTCCACATGTGAAGGAGAAACACAGAAATGGTGTTTATTTAAAACTTAGAATCAAGATCCATTAGGAAAATGCAAGTCAAAGTCACATTGCACATAGCACTTCACATTCACTAGTGTTGGATAGAGCTGCAATATTGGGGGAAAGGAGATTGACTGCTTTGGGTATAAGCTTTTTTTGGAGAGAAAAGTAATAAAAATATTCTGAAATACCTGTGGATTAGAGAACCCAGGTGAGGTCACAATGTGTCACATACTTAGCACAGTGTGCTTCCCCTGGTTGGAGGGGCATCACAGTGGTCATGAGACACTGTGTATGGAGAGAGCGCTCTTGTAATTGCTGCTGAAGAGTTCACATATTTCTACAACTAAGACATTTCCTAGAATGAAACCATCATCTAGTTCTAATCTCACTATACAATCTGTCTCCCAGCCAGCTTCCTCAGGGCACTCTAGACCTCGTTACTTCTCAGGCTGTGAATGATGGGTTTCAACATGGGGGTCACCACACAGAAGAGCACAGAGACCAGGGTGTTCGTGTCCAGCCTTCTCTGGGCCTGTCATAGTGGAAGTTGGCTGTTCCATATAAGACCACCACGACAGTGAGGGGGGACGCACAGGTAGCGAAGGCCTTCCTCCTGCCCTAGGCAGAGAGAATCTCCAGGATGGCCACCATGATGACTGCGTAGGAGCCTGCAGTGAAGAGGCAGGGGGGCTCAGGCCCATGGTGGCACTGACCACGTGGAGCGCAGACTCGTTGACAGAGGTGTCTGAGCAGGAGAGCTTCAGGAGCAATGGGGTGTCAAAGAGAAAGTGGCTGATCTGGTGGGGCCCACACAGAGTGGGTGTGATGGCCAGCACCGTGTGTGTGACCAAATTCAACAGCCCACACAGCCTGGACCCAGTCACCAGGCCAACACAGACCTTCACACTCATGATGACTGGGTACTGAGGAGGACAGCAGGTGGCCACACAGCACTCATACTGGCCACACAGCCAGTAAGAAGCCTTCTGTGCCAGCACTTGTCACCAAGAAGAAGATCTGGGAAAGGTAGCCCTCATAAGAAATGGCCTTCTTCTCCCAGAAGAAGTTCACAAGCAGTACTGGGAGGGTGGTGGATGTTTAGCAGACGTCCAAGAAACTCAAATTGCAGAAGAAAAAGAACATTGGAGTGTGGGAGAGCAGGACTGACCCTGGTGGCCACTATTATGAGCATGTTCCCCAGGAGAATGCTCAGGTAAATGACCAGAAAGAGCAGGAAGAACCAGCCCTGTAGGTTGGAGTGGTTGGAAAATCCCAAGAAGATGAATTCAGTGACAAAAGATTGATTGCTCATTTCCAATGTTGTCGTAGCTACAAAACAGAGAAAAAGAGACTTGAGAATGGACTGAGAGCACCCCAAAGAGGCTTGTTAATCTGCAGCAACGTGGCAAATAATATCGAATGAAAAGCAGCGTGGAGACTGATAACCTGTGGGACTGGTCTCAGGAAATCAGACCCATGGAGCCGCACACATTTGCAGGGGTGATTGTGGGTGGGAGTAACCAGAGAATTGCTATAAGCCAACAGAAAGCCATTCGACCTCATCTAGGTGTGAAGTCATTTCTCACTGTCTCAGTAATCTCTGTCTCCTGTTGTCCATTTATGTAAACATAGGATTTTTGGAGAAGTTCATTTTCATTGCAATGTTAAGAAAAAAATTTAAAAAGCAGAGTCATCATCTGCAGAAGCAGTCGGTGTTGCCTTCAGTTTTTTCCAATGTAGAGTTTTTCTCATTTTATATCAATCTTGATCTCTGTGTTCAGAAAGGCAGAAGTTAACTATTCCTGTACAATTCTGAAATTATCAGGGCCAGAGCAAAATAGAGGAAAGAAGCTGATGAAGTGGGGTTGGACTGGCTATCTTAAGTATACAGGGAAGATCAGTGGAGTAGAAGGAGAATGAGACGGCGGAGAGGTTTGGAAAGGGACGAAATGTGAAAGGTCTTTTCACAGATTATGGTATGTGCACATGGAAGTCTACCACAGGGGACTGCACCTATATGTATATGTAGAAAGCACCAGTCAGAAATTAACAGATAAATGACCCAAAGAAAGTTCAGTGGAGAAAGGAGAATGGGGCCGGGAAGCGGAGATAGATGGGGGGTGGGATGGAATAGAGTAAATCAGATTTCATGCACGTAAGATCTTTTCCATATCAACCCAACTTCTATGTATAACTATTATGCTCTAATAAAAAATTTAAGAAGATGACATGATCCTATCAGCAAAGAGTGAGATTTGAATTCTTCTTGACCTATTTGTATACCTTTAATTTCTTTCTTTTGTCCAATGGCTCTGGCAATTTCAAGGTCTTCAAACTCTGCTCTCTATAGTTTTCATTCTGCACCCCAGTCTAAAACCTCTGCTCTCTGTAATGATCTTTCTACACCTGAGTCTCCAACTTCTGCTCTCTTCAGAGATACTTCTGCACCCAAGTCTCCAACCTGTGGTCCGTAACTGTCTATCTTATCCCAGTCTCTAACCTCTGCTGTCTGTAAGGATCCTTCTGCACCTCAGTCTCCAACCTCTGCTCTCTGCAATGATTCTAGTGCACCTCAGTGTCCAACCTCTGATCTCTGCAACAGAACTTCTGCACCCCAGTCTCAAAAATCTGCTTAGTGTATCAGTCCAAGTGCACCACAATTTCCAACCTCTGCTCTCTGTAATAGTCTTTCTGCACCTCAGTCTAAAAACTCTGCTCTCTGCAACAGTCCTTCTGCCCCAAATCTCCAAACTCTGCCTCTGTAAAATTGCTACTATAACCCAGTCTCCGAACTCTGCTTCCTGCAAGAGTCCTTCAGCACCCCAATCTCCAACCTGTGCTCCCTGCAACAGTCCTTCTACACCCCAGTGTCCAGCCTCTGCTCTCTGCAACAGTCCGTCTGCAACCCAGTCTCCAACCTCTGCTTTCTGTAAAAATTCTTCTGCACCTCAGTCTTCAAGCACTGCTCTCTGCAACGGTCCTTCTGCACCTCAGTCTTTAAAAACTACTCCCTGTAAATGTACTTCTGAACCCCTTCTCCAAACTCTGCTCTCTGTAATAGGCCTTCTGCACCCTAGTCTCCAACCTCTGTTCTCTATAACAATCCTTCTGCAATCCAGTTTCAAAATTTTGCTCTCTACAACGATCCTTCTGCACCACAGTCCCCAAACTCTGCTCTTTGCAAAAATCCTTCTGCACCCCAGTCTTAAACATGTGCTCTCTGCAAAAGTTTTTCTGCACCTCAGTCTGAAAACTCTGTTCTCTACAACGATCCTTCTGCACCCCAGTCTCCAACCTCTGCTCTCTGTAACAGTACTTCTGCATCTCAGTCTACAAACTCTGCTCTCTACAACAGTCCTTCTGCAATCCAGTCTACAACATCTGATCACCGCAACAGTCCTTCTGCACCAAAGTCTCCAAACTCTGCCTATGTAACAGTCCTACTGCAACACAGTCTTCAACCTCTACTCTCTGCAACAGTCCTTCTTCACCCAAATCTCAAACCTGTGCTTTCCGCAACAGTCCTGCTACACCCCATGTCCAGAATCTGCTCTCTGCAGCAGTCCCTCTGAGACCAAGTCTTCAAGTCTGCTCTCTGTAACAATCCTCCTGCACCTCAGTCTCCAACCTCTGTTTTCTGCAACGGTCCTTCTGCACCTCGGTCTCTACTCTTTACAAAAGTACTTCTGCACCCCTTCTCAAAACTCTGCTCTCAGTAACAGGCCTTCTGCACCCCAGTCTCCGACCTCTGTTCTTTATAACGATTTTTCTGTACCCCAGTCTCCAAACTTTGCTCTCTTTACCAGTTCGTCAGCACCCCAGTCTCCAAACTCTGCTCTCTGTTACAATTTTTCTGCACCTCAGTCTCCAACCTCTGCTCTCTGCAACAGTCCTTCTGCACTCCACACTCCAAACTCTGCTCTCTGAAACAGTCGTTCTGCACCCCAGTCTCCAACATGTGCTCTCTGCAAAAGTCTTTCTGCACCTCATTCTGAAAACTCTGTTCTCTGCAATGATCCTTCTGCACCCTAGTCTCCACCCTCTTCTCTCTGTAACAGTCCTGCTGCACCTTGGTCTACAACCTCTGCTCTCTGTAAGATCCTTGTGCAACCTTGTCTAAAATCTCTACTGTCTGTAACAGTTCTTCTGCACCCTAGTCTCTGACCTCTGCTCTCTGTAACAGGCCTTCTGCACGCCAATCTCCAACCTCTACTCTCTGTAACAGTCCTTTTGCACCTCAGTCTCTATCCTCTGCTCTCTGCAACAGTCCTTTTGCACCTCAGTCTCCAATCTCTGCTCTAAGCAACGATTCATCTGCACCCCAGTCTCCAAACTCTACTCTGTGTAACAGTCCTTCTACTTCCCAGTCTCTAACCTCTGTTGTCTGCAAAGATCCTTCTTAACCCCAGTCTGCAACGTCTGCTCTCTGCAACAGACCTTCTGAACCCCAGTCTCCAACCTCTGCTCTCTACAACGATCCTTCTGCACCCCAGTCTCCAACATTTGCTCTATGCAACAGTCCATCTGCACCCCTGTCTCCAACCTCTGCTCTGTATAATATCCTTCTGCACCACAATTTCAAAACTCCCAGTGAAATTCCTCCTCTACCCCAGTCTCCAACCTCTGCATTCTACAGCGGTACTGCTGCACCTGAGTCTCCAACCTGTGTTGTCAGTAACAGTCCTTCTTCTCCCCATCTCCAACCTCTTCTCTATAACAGTCCTTTTGCACCTCAGTCTCCAACGTCTGCTCTCTGCAACAATACTTTTGCACCCCTGTCTCCAACCTCTACTCTCTGTAAGATACTTCTGCACCCTAGTCTCCAAACTCTGCTCTCTGTAACAGTCCTTCTGCACCTCAGTCTCCAACAGGTGCTCTCTACAACAGTCCTTCTACACCCGATTCTCTAACCTCTGTTCTCTGCAACAGTCTTTCTGAACCACAGTTTCCAACATCTGCTCTCTGGAACAGTCCTTTTGTACCCTAGTCTCCAACGTATGCTCACTGTAACAGTCCTTCTGTACTGCAGTCTCCAAACTCTGCTCTCTCTAAAGGTCCTTCTGCACCACAGTCTCCAACCTCTACTCTCTGTATCAGTACTTCTGCACCCCAGTCTCCAACCTCTGCTCTCTATAGCATTCCCTCTGCACCTCAGTCTCCAAACTCTGTTCTCTGCGACAGTTCTTCTGCACCCCAGTCTCCAAACACTTTTTTCTCTATCAGTCCTTCTGCACCCCAGTCTCCAACCAGTGATTTCTGTAACAGTCCTTCTGTATCTCAGTCTTTAAACTCTGCTCTCTGCAACATTTTTTCTGCACCCAAGTCTCCAAACTCTGCTCCCTCCAACAATCCTTATACACCACAGTCTCCAAACTCCGCTTTCTGAAACAGTCCTTCTCCACCCCAGTCTCCAAAATCTGCTCTCTGTAACAATCATTCTGCACCTCAGTCTCCAACCTCTGCTCTGTGTAAGATCTTTCTGCAACCCAGTCTGCAAACTCTTCCCTCTGTAACAGTCTTTCTGCACCCTTTCTCCAAACCTTTCTCTCTGTAATAGTCATTCTGCACCTTAGTCTCAAACCTCTGCTCTCTACAACGATCCTTCTTCACCCCAGTCTCCAACGTCTGCTCTCTGCAACAGTCCTTCTGCACCACAGTCTCCAAACTGTCTTCTCTGTAAGATCCTTGTGCACCCCAGTTTCAAACTCTGCTCTCTGTAACATTTTTTCTGCACCCCATTCTCAAAAGTTAGCTCTCTGCAATGGTCCCTCTGAACCCCAGTCTCCAACCTTGTTCGTTACAACAGTTCTTCTGTACTGCCGTCTTCAACCTCTGTTCTCTGAAAGGGTCCTTTTGCACCCCAGTCTCCAACATCTGCTTTCAGTATCAGTCCTTCTGCACCACAGTCTCCAACAACTGCTCTCTATTAGATCTATAAGCACCCCAGTATCCAACCTCTTCTCTCTGTAACAGTCCTTCTGCACCCCATGCTCAAACCTCTGCTCTCTGTAACAGTTTTTCTATACAGCATTCTCAAAAACTCTGGTCTCTGTAACGGTCCTTCTGCACCCCAATTTCCAACCTCTGCTTTCTGTAACAGTCTTCCTGCACCTCAGTCCCAAAACTCTGCTCTCTGTAACAGTCCTTCTGCACCTCAGTCTCCAAACTCTGCTCTTTATAACAGTCTTTCTACACCTCAGTCTCCAACCTCTGCTCTCAGTAACAGTCCATCTGCACCTCAGTCTCCAAACTCTGCTCTCTGTAAGATTCTTCAGCAACCCAGTCTCCATAATCTACTCCCTACAACGATCCTTCTGCACCCCAGTCTTCAACGTCTGCTCTTTGCAACAATCCTTCTGCACCCCAGTCTCCAAACTTTCCTCTCTGTAAGATCCTTCTGCTCCCTAGTCTCCAAACTCTACACTCAGTATCAGTCCTATTACACCCCAGTCTCCAAACACTGCTCCCTGTAACAGTTTTTCTGCACCTCAGTCTTAAACAACTGCTCTCTGCAACAGTCCTTCTGCACCCCAGTCTCCAACCTCTGCTCTCTAGAACAGTCCTTCTATACCCAAATCTCCATAATCTACCCTCTGCAACGATCCTTCTGCACCCCAGTCTCCAAGGTCTGCTCTCTGCAACAATCCTTCTTCACCCCAGTCTCCAAACTTTCCTCTCTGTAAGATTTTTCTACACGCCAGTTTCCAAACTCTGCTCTCTGTAACATTCCTTCTGCACGCCAGTCTCCAACGTCTGCCCTCTGCAATGGTCCCTCTGCACCCAACTCTCCAACCTTGTTCTCTACAACAGTTCTTCTGTACCGCAGTCTTAAACCTCTGTTCTCTGTAAGGTTCCTTCTGCACCCCAGTCTCCAACCTCTGCTTTCTGTATCAGTCCTTCTGAACCCCAGTCTCCAACATCTGCTCTCTGCAACAGTCCTTCTCCACCCCAGTCTCCATCCTCTGCTCTCTGTAACAGTCCTTGTGTACTGAAGTTTCCAAACTCTTTTCTCTGTAACGGTCCTTCTGCACCCCACTCTCCAACCTCTGCTTTCTCTATCAGTCTTTCTGCACTCAAGTCTCCAACCTCTGCTCTCTGTAACAATCCTTCTGCACCTGGGTCTCCAAACTCTGCTCTCTGCAACGGTCCTTCTGCACCCCTGTCTCCAAACTCTGTTGTCTCCAACAGTCCTTCTTCATCTCAGTCTTCTGCACCGCAATCTCCAACCCCTACTTTCTGCAAAACTCCTTCTGCACCCCAGTCTCCAACCTTCTCTCTACAACAGTCCTTCTGAACCCCAGTCTCCCAACATCAGATCTCTGCAACAGTCCTTCTCCACCACAGTCTCCAACCTCTGCTCTCTGTAAGAGTTCCTCTGTACTGCAGTTTCCAAACTCTTGTCTCTGTAACTGTCCTTCTGAACCCAGTCTCCAACCACTGCTTTCTCTATCAGTCCTTCTGCACTCAAGTCTCCAACCTCTTCTCTCTGTAACAGTCCATCTTCACCTCAGTCTCAAAATTCTGCTCTATGCAAAGGTCCTTTGGCACCCCAATCCCCAACCTCTGCTCGCTGCAACAGTTCTTTTACACCCAAGTCTTAAACCTCTGCACTCCGCAACAGTCCTTCTGCACCTCAGTCTCCAACATCTGATCTCTGCAATGGTCTTTTTGCACCTCAGTATTCAACATCTATCTCTGTAACAGTCCTTCTGCACCTCAGTCTCCATCCTCTGCTCTCTGTAACAGCCTTCTGCACCCAAGTCTCTGAACTCTGCTCTCTTTAACAGTCCTTCTGCACCCCAATCTCCAACCTCTGCTCTCTGGAACAGTCCTTCTGCACCTCAGTCTCCAAACTCTGCTCTCTGTAAGATCCTTCTGCACCCCAGTCTTCAAACTCTGCTCTCAGTATCAGTCCTGCAACTTAGTCTCGAAACATGCTTCTCTGTAACAGTTTTTCTGCACCTCAGACTTCAACAACTGCTCTCTGAAACAGTCTTTCTGCACCCCAGTCTCCAACCTCTGCTCTCTAGAACAGTCCTTCTATACCCCAGTCTCCATAATCTACTCTCTGCAATGATCCTTCTTCACCCCACTCTCCAACGTCTGCTCTCTGCAACAATCCTTCTGCACCACAGTCTCCAAACTTTCTTCTCTGTAAGTTCCTTGTGCACCCCAGTTTTCAAACTCTGCTCTCTGTAACATTTTTTCTGCACCCCATTCTCAAAGTTAGCTCTCTGAAATGGTCCCTCTGAATGCCAGTCTCCAACCTTGTTCGTTACAACAGTTCTTCTGTACCGCAGCCTTCAACCTCTGTTCTCTGTAAGGGTCCTTCTGCACCCCAGTCTCCAACATCTGCTTTCTGTATCAGTCCTTCTGCACCACAGTCTCCAAACTCTGCTCTCTGTAACAGTTTTTTCTGCACCTCAGTCTTAAACATCTGCTCTCTGAAACAGTCCTTCTGCACCGCAGTCTTCAACCTCTGCTCTCTGAAACAGTTCTTCCTCACCCCAGTCTCTAAAATCTGCTCGCTGCAACAGTACTTTTCCACCGAAGTCACCAAACTCTGGTCTCTGTAACAGTCCTTCTGCACCTCAGACTCCACCTCTGCTCTCTACAACAGTCCTTCTGCGCCCCAATCTCGACCCTCTGCTCTCTGCAACAGTCCTTTTGCACCTCAGTGTCCAAACTCTGCTCTTTGTAAGATCCTTCTGAAACCCAGTCTCCAAAATATGCTTTCTGCAATCGTCCTTCAGCACCAGAGTCTCCAACCTCTGTTCTCCACATTTATTGTGCACCCCAGTCTCCAACCTCTGTTCCCTGTAACAGTTGTTCTGTACCACAGTCTCAAACCTCTGTTCTCTGTAAGGTACCTTCTGCACCCCATATCCAACCTCTGCTTTCTGTATCAGTCTTTCTGCAACCCAGTCTTCAAACTCTGCTTCCTGTATCCGTCATTGTGCACGCCAGGCTTCAACTTCTGCTCTCTGAAACAGTCCTTCTGCACCCCAGTCTCCATTCTCTGCTCTCTGCAACAGTCCTTCTGCACCCCAGTCTCCAAACACTGCACTCTGCAACAGTCTTTTGCACCCAAGTCTCCAAACTCTGCTCTCTGTAACAGTCCTTCTGCACATCAGTCTCCAACCTCTGTTCTCTGTAAGAGGCCTTCTGCACCCAGTCTACAACCTCTCCTTTCGGTAACAGGCCTTCTGAACCAGAGTCTCTAAACTCTGCTCTCTTTAACAGTCCTTTGCACCCCAGTCTCCTACCTCTGCTCTCAGTATCAGTCCCGCACCACAGTCTCCAAACACTGCTCTCTGTGACAGTTTTCTGCACATCAGTCTTCAACAACTGGTATCTGCAAGAGTCTTTCTGCAGCCCAGTCTTGAACCTCTGCTCTCTAGAACAGTCCTTCTATACCCTAGTCTTCATTATCTACTCTCTGCAACGATCCTTCTGTACCCCAGTCTTCAACGATTGCTCTCTGCAAAATTCCTTCTGCACTCTAGTCTCCAAACTTTCCTCTCTGTAAGATCCTTCTGCACCCCAGTTTCCAAACGCTGCTCTCTGTAGTATTACTTCTGAACCTCAGTCTCCAACCTGTTCTCTACAACAGTTCTTCTGTACCGCAGTCTTCAACCTTTGTTCTTCGTAAGAGTCCTTCTGCACCCCAGTCTCCAACCTCTGCTTTCTGTATCAGTCTTTCTTCACCACAGTCTCCAAACTCTGCTCTCTGTAACAGTCCTTCTTCACCTCACTCTTAAACCTCTGCTCTCTGCAGCATTTTTTCTGCAACCCAGTCTTCAACCTCTTCTCTCTGAACAGTACTTCCTCACCCCAGTCTCCAAAATATGCTCTCTGTAACAGTCTTTTTCCACCGCAGTCTCAAAACTCTGCCCTCTGTAACAGTACTTCTGTACTGCAGTCTCCAACCTCTGCTCTCTGTAATGGTCCTTCTGCACCCCAGTCTCCAAACTCTCCTTTCTGTATCAGTCCTTCTGCACCTCGGTCTCGAACTCTGCTCTCTGTAACAGTCCTTCTGCACCTCAGACTCCAACATGTGCTCTCTGCAACAGTACTTCTGCGCCCCAATCTCCAACCTCTGCTTTCTGCAATGCTCCTTCTCTTCTGTACCCCAGTCTCCAACCTCTGTTCTCTAAAACACTTATTCTGCACCCCAGTCTCCAACCTCTGCTCTCTGTAACAGTCCTTCTGTACCGCAGTCTCCAACCTCTGTTCTCTATAAGGGTCCTTCTGAAGCCCAATCTCCAACCTCTGCTTTCTGTATAAGTCCTTCTGCCCCACATTCTCGAAACTCTGCTCTCTGCAACAGTCCTTTTGCACCCCAGTCTCCAACATCTGCTCTCTGCAACAGTCCTTCTCTACCTGTCTCCATCCTCTGCTCTCTGCAACAGTTCTTCTGCACCCAGGTCACAAACGTCTGCTTTCTGTTTCAGTCCTTCTTCAACCCAGTCTCCAACGTCTGTTCTCTGTAACAGTCCTTCTGCACCTCAGTCACTAACGTCTACTCTCTGCAGCAGTTCTTCTTCACCCCAGTTTCCAACCTCTGCTCTCAGCAACAGTCCTTCTGGACGCCATTCTCAAACTTCTACTCTCTGCAAAAGTCCTTGTACACCCCAGTCTTTCACATCTGCTCTCTGTAACAGTCTTTTCTGCACCTCAGTTTTCAAACTCTGCTCTCTGCAACGATCCTTCTGCAT